>NW_013952629.1:603775-613057 GCF_001266775.1 Austrofundulus limnaeus
GTGCGTGCGTGCGTGCGTGCGTGCGTGCGTGTGTGTGTGTGTGTGTGTGCGTGCGTGCGTGTGTGCGTGAGCAAAGTGAGACAAAAAGAAAGGAGGTTAGTGGTGCAAGTGAATAGGTGTGTGCATGGTTAAGTGCAGAGCTATGTGTGATCTGTGTGCGTGTGTTTGGATTGACTGCAAAGAGTGTCATTCAGGTGAGAAATGAGACATGCTGGATGAGCTGAGAGTGGGGAAAAGGCGTGAAGTAAGAAACAAACAAGATCCCTCCTTCATAAATTCTATATATTGAAACCATCAAATATTAGCATAAAACAATCCTAACAAGCAACACAATATAGTATTCATTCTTGAGGGGGATATATAAATATATATCTATATCTCTTTGACTCGCRATAGTGTAATATTTTCAGCTCTCAATAATTGGGTATCACCTGTCATGTTCGATGTAATGTTGAAATGATGGATCTTGTTCAGCCTTGTTTTAAGACTGAGATATTTGTGTCTAAACAAATCTTACACAGGACAAAAATGGGAATTCATTTATGAGAACGCCTTCGATCTTGGCACAACGGTTGATTTTTTTTCTTCTTTTCATGAAACAGAGGAATTGAGCCCTAAATATAGGGAGTAAATAGTTTGAAAGTTTAAACAAACAGGATACTTCTAAAGATGCCAACATTTAAACTAAATAACACATAATTGCAGGAAAGTATTATTTTTCAATTATGATTAATTTTTCAGTGTCAAAAAAGCCTTTATTTTTCCACGTGTGTCACATAAAAAAGTTTCATAATGGCATCCAACTTGTGCTTTAATGAAAGTTGGTTGCATCCTTAAGACACACTCAGGTTGTTGTTTACTAACAGAGTAAAAATAGTTTAATTTGAATGTTTTATTCTGTTTCTAAGTTTTGTTTTATTTCGTATCTAACAAGGAAGAAGGGGGAACATGATAGTGGAGAGACTGGTGGGACATTGCTTATATTTCTTGCTAAAACAAACATTCTTTTTAGTTTTCTCATTAGAGAATCGCTGTAGACAAACTTCTGTACATATCACCTCTTTTTCTTTTCTATATGATTAGATTTGCCACTTGGCATTTCTCAAATTATGTTTAAATGTTGTACAGTAACTTTTTTTAGAAAAGACAAATAACTTTAGAAAAGTAGAAAAGACAAAAAATTCTGACATTTTTTTCATGATCTTGATCACTCAGATCAAAACTATGATACAATAAATGGTAAATGGACTGAACTTAATGAGCACTTTATCAAGTCCCTTTGGACCCCAAAGTGTTTTACACTTACAGACATTCACCCATGCACACACACATTCGCACACTGATGATGGTAAGCTACATTGTAACCACAGCTGCCCTGTGGATCACTGACAGGAGCGAGGCTGCCATACACAATTCACAATAAGGTCATTCCAAAGTGCAACTTGTTGGCTTTCAGGAACACTCAAAGAAATGAAGAGAAAACATTGTGGAAGTCAGTGAGTGTTACTTTTATTGACCAAGCACAGGGACAAAAATATGGAATCACTCAATTCTGAGGAAAAAAGTATGGAATCACTCAAATTTGAGGTAGAAAATCAGTACACACCCAGTCAATTTCCTTTCCCTAAATTGACACCTGCCTCAGATTAGATCTTCTCGTTAGTCTGCAGTTAAAAACACCTGCAGTCATGACATCTTGGAGGGCTGCTGGACTAAGTGGAGTGGTAAGAACCATGGCTCCAACAAGAGAAATGTCTCTTGAAACAAAAGAGAGGATTGTGAAACTTCTTGAAGAAGGTTACTCTTCACACATGGTTGCTAAAGATGTGGGCTGTTCACAGTCAGCTATATCCAAGATGTGGACCAAATACAAACAGCATGGACTGGTTGTTAAAGCCAAGCGTACTGGTAGACCAAGAAAGACATCAAAGCATCAAGACAAACAACTTAAGGCCATTTGTCTTGAAAACCAAAAAAGTACAACTAAACAGATGAAGCATAAATGGGAGGAAGCTGGAGCCAATGTATGTGACCGAACCATAAGAAATCACCTAAAGGAAATGGGATTTCAATACAGGAAAGCTAAAAGAAAACCATCATTGACACCTAAACAAAAATGAACAAGACTGCAATGGGCTAAGGAGAGGCAATCGTGAAATGTGGATGACTGGATGAAAGTTATCTTCAGTGATGAGTGAAGAATCCGCATTGGACAAGGTGATGATGCTGGAACTTTTGTTTGGTGCCGTTCCAGTGAGATTTATGAAGAGCACTGCCTGAAGAAAACAACCAAATTTCCACAGTCCTTGATGACATGGGGCTGCATGTCAGGCAAAGGCACTGGGGAGATGACTGTGGTTAATTCTTTCATCAATGCACAAGTTTACATTGACATTTTAGACAGTTTTCTCATCCCTTCAATTGAACAGATGTTTGGAGGTCATGAAAAAAATTTCAAAGATGACAATGTATCGTGCCATGGGGCAAAAACAGTGAAGGCATTCCTTGGAGAAAGACACATTCAGTCGATGTCATGGCCTGCAAATAGTCCAGATCTCAACCCAATTGAAAACCTGTGGTGGAAATTGAAAAAAAGGGTCCACAAGAAGGCTCCGACCTACAATGCTGATCTGGCAACTGCTATCAAAGAGAGTTGGCACCAAGTTGATGAAGAATACGGTTTTTCACTCAAGTCCACTCCTCAGAGACTGCAAGGCATTATAAAAGCCAAAGGTGGTGCAACTAAATACTGGTGAAGTATTTTGAATGGTCTTTTGTTTATCTGTGTTTCATGATTCCATACTTTTTTCATCAGAACTGAGTGATTCCATACTTTTTTCCCTGTTGGTCAATAAAAGTAACATTCACTGACTTCCACAATGTTTTCTCTTCATTTCTTTGAGTGTTCCTGAAAGCCAACAAGTTGCACTTTGGAATGACCTTATTATTGTATCATGTTTTTGATCTGAGTTTGTTTTACAGAATGAAATGTCTGAATGAGTGCTCATCCAAGACTGGTGATTCCATACTTTTTGCCAGGGGTTGTAGAAGTGCTCAGTGGCACTCTTTTGCAACTATTTGGCACCTCCAACACAGTTGGAACCTCRTGCACACATCTTGTCTACCACTGAGGAAGAGACATTTAACCATTACTAAAAAAAACTGTACAGATACAATCACATGTTTTAGGCGAAATGAGAGGTAGACTATCTGTTCACAGAATTTCAAGGCAAACCTATGTGTTTAGCCTGCGCAGAGACACAGTCTTCCATGAAGGATTTTAATATAAGTTGCCACTACAACACATTGCATGAAGCTAAAAAAGAGTAGTTTACTAAAGTCGCAAGTATATAAACAGAATGTCAGGATGTTTCAAGACACTAAGTTATGTCAAAGTTAATGTTGGTTGCTAACGGCACATATCTGCCAGAATGGTTTTTAACATTTCTTTCACATGGTTCACACGGTGGCAGAAGAAAAGACTTTTCTCTTTGTGAACTACAAAAAGTTTTGACTTTAACTTTTAATTTAATGTTGCTTATAAAACTTAAATTTCTGTGAGATTATAAGTGAGTGTTGGTACAGATTAAAAAACAATGAATCTGAAAAAATGAGGTTGCTCCAAGTACAGTAAGTCAAGTAATCCTTCATCCAAGGTTATTTTTTTTTATCTTACTCGCAAAACATTCCTAAAAAGAGCAAAGGCTGTTAAGTCATTCTAAAATAATCCCTTTTAGTCATGACCTACTGGTGTTTTATTTTCTTTGTTATAATAATTTCYTAGCATTTTTCATAGTTTTGCTGTGTTCTGAATGCTTTTGGGTCATAACCTCGGGGCTGTGGTTGAGTAGAAACATGTAATTATGGTGCTTGCTACTTTCACACTCTCTCACCAGAACAGGGACTTTCACATAACCAAGAAGATAAAGAAACCTATTCTTCACAGATAGAAAAAAAAAGAAAGAAGCGTGTGTGTGTGTGTGTGTGTGTGTGTGTGTGTGTGTGTGTGTGTGTGTGTGTGTGTGTGTGTGTGTGTGTGTGTGTGTGTGTGTGTGTGTGTGTGATGTGGACCTATGTATATGAAAAGCAGAATGAAATTGCAGTGCAAGAACAGTATTTTTTTATCACAGATGTTTTAATAAATTGCATCATCTGTTTGCATTTCAGTGAAATTAATATGTATAGGAATATTAATAAACATACTTTGAAGAAATTTTTAGCTTCGGCAAAACACTAGCCTGGCCCTTGCCTTCCTACGCAGCTCGGCTCAATTCTGGTTTCCCTTCTCTGCTCTGTCTGGCATTTCTCCCATTGAGATGGATTTCGCTGGCAGATTTTTAGCCGAACCAATCAGAGAACAGAACGTCAATTTTCTGCACAGTGTCTGCTTGTAGTTTATTTTACCTGGGCCAATCAGAAAACAGAAGGCAGAGTTTTGAACGACGTAGATTTTCTGCACAGTGTCTGCTAGTTTAGCACATGGCAGTGGAGGAAGTGAATGAAGCCAGTCTCTGTTGATAAGGCTTCCAAATTAAATTAAAATTGTCTGACAAAGCAGCAGCTCTCATTTACAGCCATCTCATTCAGCTTGATACTTTTCTCCTCTCAGTAGGGTTGTTTAAAGCACACGCGATTTCCTGTTAGCTTCCTAGCTTAGCTTCCTTCACAAAAACATACACACACATTTCAGCAGAGGCCACACCTTCAGCAAATGGTAAATGGACTGTACTTATATAGCACCTTTCTATCCATCCAGGACACTCAAAGCGCTTCACACCACAGACATTCACCCATGCACACACACATTCACACACACTGATGATGGCAAAAATTGTAGCCACAGCTGCCCTGGGGCGCACTGACAGAAGCAAGGCTGCCATACACAGGCACCACCAGACCCTTTGACTACCAGGGGCAAGGCGGGTAAGGTGTCTTGCCCAAGGACACAACGACTGAGTCGACTGGATGGGGATCAAGCCGGCGACCTTCCAGTTCCGGGACGACTTCCCTAACCACTCTACCACAGCCGCCCCGCTTCTCAATAGCAGAGAGTCCGAAGCAAAGTGATGGACAAGGGTTTGGTTTTAACCAGGCTAGCAAAACACCAACATGGTTTCAAATAGTGAAATCACATTAATTCACTTGGACAAAAATAGAAGACAAGCTCATTGTTGCTGTTTGAGGAGATGCTCAGCTGGACGTTTGCCCCATATGGAAACAGAAATAAAAGAGTGAAAGTCTGGAGAGAATTTGAAGTAATACCAGACTTATCAGACTATTTTGGAAAATGCAAATCTGTTATTTATTTTGCATTAGCTGTATATTTGTAACCTTCACCACTGCTGAGCGGTGAAGTACAGCAGCTCAGGGGGTTAAGTGGGGTTTCTGCTTTACAAAACACATGCTTCCACCCAGGTAGTGTGATGACATCATCACGTACGTCCTAGGTGATGACATATTTCATGTAAAGATGCATCTTGTTCAAAATCAAATAGCTCTTTTGAATGCTCCTCAAGATCTGGATCCCTTCAAAGAGCCATTTATCCCATCTCTAGTGTCCCCAAAGTCCCGGATGTCAGACAAAATAAGGCAGTGGTCCACATGCATGATAGYTGACTCCAATGTATAAACTTAAGCAAAGATAATGTTCCTAGGGGCAAAATTAACTTTTACATATGGATATAGTACACAGTTCAAGCTTTGGCTACAATCAAGGGAACTTGCAGTGTCCAGCAATGGCATCAAATTAATGAAAAGATTCGTGTTGCATTACCAATGTTTCTGTGCCAATTAATTCTCCTTTGCCTCAGTGTAAATCAGCACAGATTTGTATTGCATATGCTTATAATAATTTTGCCAGCTGTCTTTATTTTTGTTTTTATTTTACTTGTGTTATCTGTTAGCTGTTAGCAATCTGTTCAATTACTCTGTTTTACTCAAAAGTGAAATCGTTCTTAAGTTTTATTATTACCACAATCAATTTTTGGCTTGAAACATGAAGTAATTTATTAATTTATTTCTTTTTGTCTATTGCTTTGCAATGTTTGGATACAATTTTAGACTGCTTTTACCCTACTGGTACAGAATTCCAGGATTATGATTGTACTTTTGAGATCTCTGTGTATTTTTTTAAATGTTATCCTGCCACTTAGCTTCATATTCTTTGTGTTTGTGTTCAAATACGAACAATAGTGAACTGCCTACCGCACCTGGCATATTACAGACTGGCAGAAACTCTGCCTACTCTGCACCTCTCGCAAAGGTTTTATGTCTTCATCAGAATAATAAAAAATTGAGTGAATATTTACAAACTATTGTTTTGAAAAGGGGGAAAAGGAAGAACTGAGTTATACAGTTTTAATTATTCAAAGGTCATGCCCCCCCACCACCCCACCCTACCCCAACATAAAGGTTGATTCCTGACCCACTGACATAAGATAATTACTTGCTTCTAGTTTTGTCTTAGTCTATCTTTACATGAATTAACAAAACAAGATGATTTTACAGCAAAAATAATCTTAGTAATACTATAAATGGATTGTATCCATTCATCACCTTTCTATCCAACTATGTAAGCTAACATGTACAAATCACCGATGGAGACTAATCAGTGCCAGTCACATTCATACACTGAAAGAACACACATCAGAAGCATTGGGGGTGAAGTGTCTTGCCCAAGCACACAACAACTGAGGCAACTGAAGCAAGTGGGATTGAACCTGCAAGCTACCGGTTCCAGGACGACTCCCCTAACCCACAACTTACACTACATGCGTTCCGTCTCCACTCCGCTCCGGTCCGACCTCAGCAGCAAATACACACCCATTATAATCAATGAGAGTGTTTACACTGGCGGCGGTGAGCAGACGGTGGTCCCTCAAAATTAGAACAGATCCTATTTTTGCCGGACGACGAAGCAGCGCCGGAGTCAATTTTTAAAGATTACGTCACACCAACAGGAAAAGAAAGGAACACAACATCCGCATTTTCAAAATAAGACATTTTAGGCTGGCTGGACAATTTGTCAGAATAATGTCGATATTGCAGCTATATTAATAAATATACAGATATATTTCTACACAAATGCTGTCAGAATGTATCGTTCTGTTTGGGAAGCAGATGAAAACGTAGCATGAAACATGTGTACACACACGATACACGTGGATTTTATTTTGAAATCAGAAGTTTCAGAAAGCCGACAGCGAGACAGTTTCAACATAGATACCAAAAGCCTTTTTTTATCATTGTTTTCAGCTCTCTTTGGAGTTTGTCTTTCACAGAATTAATTATTTTTTGCTGGTACTTCCACACTTATCACTGAATTTATCGCGCGATCTCCTTCCTGCACATCTGTCGGACCGGAGCGGAGCGGAGGTGGTGTAAACTGGACTTGAAACGCACAGCTGCGACCTGCGCAGCGCAGCGGAGCGTAGCGGAGACAGAACGCAAGTAATGTAAATTAGGGGTAACCCCTCTGCCACAGCTGCCCCGGCTTGTGTATCAACACAATATGAGACACTCCAGTTTGTAAACCTGAAATAAACTGGGAAACCTGAAAACATAACTCAGTCAAACCCAATTAAAATATCTAAAAACGTAAGATTTGTAGGCAAAAATATTAAAGTCAGTAAAGATTTACATCAGATTTAACGCAAGCATATTGTGCGTACTGAAGACACAATGTGCACTGCTAAGTACACCGAAAAAGTTGAGCCTATCACACTGAACATGAGTTTGAGATTGTAATCTACCAAATCACCTGCATTCACACCGAAACTAAATGAAATGATTTCTCTCTCTTTTTGTGGATATTCAGAACAATTAGAAATACATCAGAGTAGATGATTTTGCTGTCCTCATGAGCCAGATAAACACTGTTTTGTGTTTGCAAAAGAAAAACAAACCCTTTGATTTCATTTGAGCCTGGTTATGGCATAGCAGGACACCAGTCTTCTAAATTTGGCAGGGGTCTTTGTTGCCTTCATAAGAGAGCCTAAGGCTCCTGCTGGAACTTAGCCACCGCACTAAGAGCCAAAAAATGCTGCATGGACAATTCCCCCCACTCTGTTTTTAATGGTCGTACACAGAGGCAATAATCATAAAAAGCCAGGGTCTCTTTCTGAATGGTTACTGACATTTGTCTCCTACAGTAACCACAGCTCCAGCGCTGGGCAATTTCCCCTCAACATGCAAAACTGTGAGGACAAAATGTGGGACCTGCCATTCTCCATGCATATTAAAGACACTTGTCATCAAGACGTCACCCAGGAGCTATGAGAACAAGAGGTACAGTTCCTCCGAGACAGACTCACTCACCATCAAAACCATGAAATTAGACCCGGGAAAATATCCTTGTGATGGGAAAAATGCTACACTTTAGTGCATTTTGCATATAAAAAAAACTGAAACGGATGCATGTAAATTGCCTGTGCCACAAAGACAAATTGGTAATTCAGGTTTGGAATGAAAATGACACTAAAGTGCAAAAAGGAAATGGTGCAGCGTGAAAGGAATAAGGGTTGTTAAAATGTCACATTTGAGATTCTGTGCCTTTAGGAATCGAGATGTATTGTTAGAGGAAATGTGATAAACGCAAGCCAAATGTACGGGTAGCAAATAGAGCTTCGTGTACACCACGTTGTCTTAGTCAACGAGCTCAGAGCGACGCCCACAGAACAGATACAAACTGATGAATGCACAATTTGTGGTTATATGCTTCCTTGCACCTTTCTTTTAGGAACTCATATGTTTTCTCTATAATAACAAAAAAAAAACATGTACCCACACAGTGACATTCACGGCACAAATGAAAACCAAATGTTGAGTTGTTCAAAGCAATGACAAATTTTCAGAAATGGTTTGAGCTCWTGTACTTGCATTGAAAGCAGGAACAGAGAAAAGATCACTCTTGAAATCTTAATGTAAGTTAAAACCACAGATATGTTTTCAGCAGATTAATCCTTTCATTCTAGTAATGCATGCAAACAGACATCAGTGGAAATTTTACACGTTTGTTTGCTGCTCGTATTCAGAATAGTGTATTCAGATTTGTTCCTCTATATGGGTGCTGACACAACCCCCCATCTTGGTTTGTCCCTGGGCTCCTCAGTGCCCAAGACCAGTGCCCTCCAGGATGACAAATGGCCTTAATGAAATTGGACAACTCAGCATACATGCATAAGAGGATGTTAAATATTGATAGTGAAGATCAACGTAGCAGTGCATATTCCAGTCTTTAATATTTTAAGTGTCAGACAGTCCTATTGTCTATCTATTGGGGGT
>NW_013952629.1:613077-625202 GCF_001266775.1 Austrofundulus limnaeus
GAGAGGTAGTGGTGGGGGGGTAAATCACTGTCTATGTCCCCCAGGTCTCTTTGAGACACATGATGGCCGAGGCAGCATTCATTCTGTTCCGAATGACAGCACTCAGGTTTGCACTTTGCATATATGCTCAACTAAAGTGAGTCAAGGCGAGTCATTTCATAAATTTTCATTCTGATCTTGCAGGATTATGCGTTGAGGGACCGCACATGAATGGCCCCCCTTCGTACTATATGATGACCCAGCTGTGCTGTCCACGTTTATCTTATTAGAACAAGGCTGTATTGTGGTAAATTTGAAAAACCTCCCTTCAGTGTAACGGTGATTACAACGCACCTACACTCTTAATGTATTTTTGCATTATAAGGCCCAGCCCAGCCACAGTCGACCTGGCCTTGTTCTACCCCAGCCCTGGTTGTGTTTGCTTTGAGGAGAGTGCCTTCTTGATGTGGGCAGGATACATTGTGTCACAAATGCAAGAACATGTCTTTTTCTTTCTGCAACAACATTGGACGGCATCAAGCTTGAAGGAAAGGTACCGAAAAATGTACCGGATCATCCAGCAGTATGATTCTGAAGACTATGACTGTGTCCAAACTCGGGGCTGCATCACTTACATCGCTACGCCTCGCCAGAGGCTGTCCAAACTCAAGCAGTCCTTCAATTGCGGCCCATAAATGTGTCCTCCTCTTTCCCCGATTTCAGGTGCGAGTCCAGTGGATCCTTATCAGCCCAGCCTATCCCTATACGATGCATTGTGGGATGCCCGCAGATTGTATTTTGTTTGTAAATGTAGATGAAGCAAGAGAAAGGAATATGGTTTAAAAGTTTACAAGTTATTATTACAGTCATTGCAAATGAGTCAAGTCAAGGTAATCACATCTGTGTGACGTGAAGAGTCAAATTGGGCCAAGTAGCCCGACCGAAATAGAACCACAGGTCTCTGGGTTGCTGAAATCAGGATGGAATTGGGCCATAACAGCTAATGCAAATGTGTCACTAACTGTCATTCAGTAAACTAGAATATACTGTATTGATTAACTACTTTATTGTCACTACAGAAGTTTTGTGCATCCTCAAAATTAGTGAAGACCAATCATGTTCCATTTTGTATAAGGAGTCTGAAGACCTCGCCAAGACCCTAGAAAGACCATGGGATGTCATCACCCAGTGTGAATAAAAGGGGTCTAAATAAACGAACAAACCAAAAATATTCTCACAGAATTTAATTTAGACCAACATAAGGACCCAAATCTGTGTTCAACTTTGGTTTCTTCAGATTTCTTATTTACAGCTGGGTGGATGAATCTTTATATTTTGTTTTGATTCATGTCCTCCTTACTGTCCTCTCGTCTCTAATATATTGATCAGTTTACATTTCTCCAGTTATAAAACATTGTGTGATCTCAAACTGTGTGTGCATTCCAACACTTGAGCGCACAGCRCAGTTATCACAGTAGCAGGGCTGTTCCTTCAGGGTGTGTCATTGCGCAGCGCAGTAGCAAAGGCAAAGATCATATGAATAACCATTATTCAAATCGATTCAAATTAGGAGGGCACTCAAAGTAATCGGCTAATATCCTACAAAAAAAATCAATTCCACTCCCATTTGGACACAATTGAATGCGTCTGAAGAGGGCAATTATTAAACACACAGATCAGATCCATAATTGGCGGGGGAGGGGGTATATTGTCATGAGGCGTAATGCACTTCCACTGAGCCAAGAGAAGGCACTCACTCCAAGCTAGTTTGTGTGGCAGCAGTCAGCGGAGTTGGCAAAGGATAGACTGAACCTGCCAGGACGATGGGAAGGGTTACAAAGGCTGGTGGTGGGGGGACATCAAGAGCCTTTCTGCCTTGTGGAGCCCATTCCCCTACAACCTCCCCCTTAGCATTCACTCCACTGCAACAACCCCCACCCACCTACCCCTGCATCCCCTGGAGGCTCGCTTCACTACGGGTCCCTGACACACCGGAGGGATGACCCTGGGAATCTCATTATGCATACAACCAAAGTGTGCCCCCCCACCACCAACAGAACCACCATTGCCACCACCCTCAACCCTACCATCAGCAGCCCCCCTACTAATGCATTTGCATACAGAAGACAGACCAAATAAGGTAATAAATCAGCCGCCTATATTCAAATGGTTTGCAGGGAGATTGAAACCCCTGCATACACTACTTCAAGTAAATTCACCCACGTATTGCAGAGCCAGATACCCATTCTCATCAGCGGACACAGGYACTGCATCCACCGGACACATGATATAAATATATATATATTCCACGTCGCTGCATTGCCGAGGGATGAACTACCTCAATATATCAATATACATATGCTTATATCTCACATGCCTAAGGCAAACTAGCTACCTCAGTTATACGTTAGGCTGGGCTCCCGAAGGTCACAGCTCACACATGAGGGAGGGAGGCTATTTGAATATTGCACTTAATGGAGGTCTTTGGACACCACCTCTGCCAATTCACTTTGCCTCATCAATAATGAAATTTCCATGAACATGGAAATCAAAGCAATTTCCTTAAGGTGGGATTACAGAGGGTTTCAATTTTCTTACAGCAGGCCAACATGTAATTGAGTCGTGCTTTTGTGCCGGCAACAAAGTGTTACTTTACTTTGAAACCAGTGTGATTCGCAACTGACATGAAGGAAGTGAGCACTGCACATGCTTGATGTGGCTGATTTTAAAAGTCTGAGAATAAATAAATAGGAATGTCTGGCTGCTGTGTATGCTTGAATAGGACACAGTGAGATGGAATAATAAAATCAAATCTCCTAAACGGAGTAAGATATATTTGTGTGAGTGTATGTGTGTGCGCGCTTGTGCTGACTGGCACAATAAAGCGGGCCCACTATGATTGCATTATGATCTGGTGGAAAATGAATTCTGCTTAACAAGTTGCCCCCCCCCCCCGTACGTACACGCCCAACCAGCCCCACCAACACACTTACTTCCATCCCATTATTTTCAATAAAAATGGGGAGAGAGGGAAAAAAAAAGATGCATTTTAAGATACATGCAAATAGCTATCCATCAATCAATTTGTTGGTCCCAAAACTACCATCAAAGGGGCAGAGGCTGTGAAGTATGCAATTCCCCATCAACAAATGGAGGATTGAAACAGAATCCTTCAAGCTTAATTAATGGGAAGTCTGCCACTATTACTTGGTTTGTTTAACGCGCCTCACACAGAGGGCAAGTTGTCCTTTTTTGAATCACTGCACTGAATTCCACTTGTTCAACATCACTGAACTGCTTTTCATGCAAAAAAAACAATCCATCTCATTTTTTAATCCTTCCCCCCTCGTGGGTCGACATGTCATTATTTTGATCCGCACGTACAATGGCTTCACACATTCATATCGCATCACTCAGAGAGTGTGTGGCAGTAATTATCACGAGGCAGAGATTTCTATTTGTAGAATAACTACCTTCAGTTAGGCAGACGCACTGAGGCAGTAATTTCTGTTTCATCCCAAAGTTCAGCCCGCACAAAATGCCGCTCGTCTTCAGATAGCCAATTACATCTCGGTAAACAGCCACTCCAGCCCCATTTTTTACCCAAGCATCGTTGCAAATCTATAATAAAAACTAGCACACACACAAAAAAAAGAAAAACACAAAGTTTGTTCAAAAAATGTCAATCTCGAACTTTCTGCGGAGTACCAAAATGGAAACGAGTCAATGTAAATAATGGTTTAATAAAAACCCTCCTCCAGTATAAATCCAACGTGAAATTCACTAAAATACGGGAAACTTTTCAACCTCTTGAGCTAATAACTGGTAACAGGAAGAGGGCTTAGACAAAAGATCAGTCAAGCGTTCATTTGAATATTCAAATCCGTTTTAATAAAACTCGGCTTGATTCATTTGCCAGAAAACGCTCACTTTGAATGAAAAAGAACATTATTTGAATTCTGCAGCAGAAAAGAAAGACAAGGGGGGATCAGAAAGTATTCACCTGTTTAAGACCATTGTCTGAAAGCCTGAGCATTAACCTGTGTTTAAATGGTAAAATGTACCCTTTACAAACACAAACCATAAATCATACATCAACATATCTTTATTAGCTCAAACCATGCTTTACTTGGAGGTTAATTACCATTAAACAATTATATTAAATTATTGTATACTTGGATTTTATTAGTCCTCAAACAAAAAAACAAGAAAACCATGAATAAAGAAGGTGTTCATTATTGTTGGTGTTGCTACACTTTAGTAATGTCAAAATTACATTTAGATTTTAGCCTTTTTTAATTTAAAAGAAAAGTAAAAATTCCAGAAATCAATTAAATGTTTTAACAGGGTTTTAAAGCCTGTAAATATAAAAGAAAATGTCCATATTTACATAGTTTGTGTCTGAAAACTTTATTTTACAAGTCTGCTGCACATTTGCATTCTGACTTTTACAAAGTATCTGCTGAAAATATTGGCTTGCATGAGAGGGAACAAGCCTATATGATTTAAAAGGATTTCCTCTATGGTGATGTTTTGTGCAGCGTGCCACAAAAGAAACATGCTGGTTGTAAAAAGAAAGACACTGTCAGTCACGTCGTACCTCATCATAAACACTCAATATATAGAAAATCTTTGCTATTGCAAAACTATTGCATGAATATACAGTATATGTATATATATANGGCAGACACATAGTAAAACACATTACACAGAATGAATAAAACAAAGTTGTTATTCACAAGAGCTTATGTCAAGGTTTGACTTTGTGAATTTATTCACACCAGGAAAGTCTTTCAGTCCACTTGTTTGGTCCAGAACAAAAGCTGATTTTTTTGTTGTTGTTGTTGTTTGGTGCAGATTATAGTTTGAAAACAAAGCCACGTGGGTGACAACCATTGCTCCCCTTGGACAGAAATGACGGGGGCGGGACATAGCACAGACCCAGAGAAAAAAAATGGTGCTGTTAATACAACTGCAATACCACAGAGCAGCTCATTCAAAGGCAGTTTTGCAATGATATAATATTAGGATGACGTTGACAAATGCGTGCCGAAACCCAAAGGAGACGGGATTCTCCGCGTTCCCTGACCCACAACGGCTCTTTGTTTGTAGCGTACTGGTAGCGCTAGCAAAGGCTAATTGTTACCGTGATGCTTAGTAATGGTGGCTCAAGAAGATCATAAAAGTTATGTTTCTTGTAGTTGGTTGGAGTCGAGGTTGGTCTGTATTCACACCAGAAGCAAACCGCACCAGAGTTCGTTTGGAAGCTGACCGAGACCACTTCAAAAATGGGTCTTAGTCCAGTTGTTTGGTCCGCACCAGAGTTCACATGAATGCATTCAGACTAAATTTGGACTTTTGCGTCAGTTACGACATAAATATTCTGACTCAAAATCCTTTGATACCTTAAAGCAGGCATGTCCAACTCCGGTCCTCAGGGGCCGGTCTCCTGCAAATTTTAGATTTGTCCCTACTTCAACACAGCTGATTCAAATAGRTGATTTACCTTCTCAGTTTGCTATCAAGGTCTGCAGAGGCCCACTAATTAAGCACTGTTTAGGTTCAGCTTTGTTGAACCAGGCCAGCACCTATGCGAGACACCGGCCCTTGAGGACCAACTTTGGACACCAATGGCTTGAAGAAACGCATTGGGTATTTTGGAGTTGAAAAGTTATAAATATCTTACCTGTTGGAGAACGATTTTAAATGGTCTCACTGYACAGAAAGAGAGTTTACAGAAGAGTTTATGATCCATTGTACCAAACTGACTATATAATCCCAGCTGGTCCCAGCAGACCCAATAATAAACTGAACTGGTGCCATCTTCAAAAAACTCAATTACCCTGAGTTTCATAGCTTACCTTTTACTCTGCCATCAGTTTTGCATTTGATGGTTACTTTGAAAGAAATATTACAACGGCCCTAAATGTGCTACAGATAACTGCTGCTGCTGTTTGTGCTCCCAAATAATTACATAATTCACAAAATAAAATGTACCTAACCTTTTATAATGTGAAACTGACAAAAATGTGAGGACTAGCCATATGTTCATTAATTATTTTGTCAATCTGGTAATTTCAAATAAATGTAAACCATTTATTTAATTAAAAAAGAAACGTATGTTTTGATTAGTGTGTGTTTATTGTGGAGACAGAGTAAGTTAAATATAAATCACTGTATAGYTTTTTTTTCAAAAGTGTTTCATTTTGCAAAAGCTCCTGAGTGTTCTGCTAATWGGTGTGGTTGTGCTAATTGTATGAAGTGTTTTGAGAAACTGAGAAGTAACTGAAATCAAGACAATTTTCAGTTGCGAACCGAGTTGATCTGCTGAGGCTGAAGTCCTCAGTGCAACTTCTCGTCTCCAATCACTCAAAACAGGTAACTATTTAAAAAAAAGTGCAACAAATATGCTCTCACTTTTCTAAAACCTATTTTCGCTGCAAGTTTATTCCTTACAAATTTCATGCATTTCTTCAACTAATGCAGAAAATAAAAAAAGTTAAGGAATTCTGATGTTTTTGTTTCAGTTTGCTCTTTTGCTGCTCTTTTGTGGCGTTCAGCTCAAAGTTTCAGACTTGTCACTTCAGGTTGTAGTAAGGTTTCTGTACTTGTGGTTGCAAAACAACACTTAGCAGCTCCTCAGCTCACGTTATCKTTGCCTTTCAGGTCAAAGCAGCTAGTTACATTAAAAAAAATGCAGCTGTAGAGCAACTTCCGGATTTAACTTTACCCCTCTGTGCTTGTCTTCATTCACACACTTTTTGTCAGGTTTACTGAAGCATCTGTTAAAATCTCCGATGGCGTATTTTTACCAGCCAGGACTGAGAGTTCAAGATTATAGAACGCTTACTGTATGACATCATCATTTGAACCTGTAAAAATGTTTCCTGTCTAAAGATCAAATGTTACATTTTCGCACCGGAGAAACCCACTCACGGGGAAATCTCTTCCCCCCCGAGGCGTGAAAAGGCCTCGCTTTTGACTCCCTCCGTTTTTTTTTTCTTACAAGGCCTCAGCACTCATAAACAAAGTGATTTATTCAAACTTTCCATATCAGAATTCAGCTATCTAATTACTTCGGGGGGGGGGACAGCATATTCCACTCACCTATGAGTTATGGAGAAGCTTTTTTTATGAGTGAAGTTGATGGAGGATCAGGCGACGAGCTCATCATAAATCCTCAATAATGCAAACGTTTGAGGAATATCTCAAAATAAAAATGCAAATGTGATTAAGAATGGGTTAGCCTGTGCTGATATGGCAGCTTGTATCATCTAAAGAGATGCGCAGCACCTACAGGGAGCGAAGTGCCACGTACTAAAGAGGCACTCAAATAAATAAATAACAGAGGAGCAGAGATGGTATATGGTAATGTTTTCTTTACGGCGTGCGCGGATGCACACGGGTGCCAGCCGCGCTCACACTCAGACGCGCATGCTTTAAAGAAAAAAATAAAATAAAACCAGAAAGAAAGAAAAGAAAAGAGTGCCCAACATTTTAATCTCACACCGACGTGGGCCCTAACGAGGAGGCATCAACTTTTAGGAGGGAGGATGAAGTAGAGGCTTTGCGGATGCAAATGGGGTGAGCGGGAAAATGGCGGAGGTACAATGCAGGAGCTTGTTAGTGACTGAGAGGCGAACAGTGGGGACGATTGCGACAACTCGTCACTCGCCTTTTATCTCTCGTCGCCGACAGATGAAAAATCACCGCGAACGCGCCACATCCGTCTGCATTAACATAACAAAAGCCTGCGAGGAGGGAACGAGAGGGAGAGGAAGAGGCCACGGCAACTGTCCTCCTCAAATATACCCAAAGTCCAACCGATGTGCAGAACTGACGAGACCTGCTTAGCTATTATTTTAGATCCTTTTTTTAAAACTAAACTTTCCCTCTTTGTTTTTTTTTTTTTTTTGCCTTCCTCACACACAGCACATTCACACAGGATACAGTTGGTGAGAACAGATGTCTACCTTAAGAAGATCCTCCCCAATCTTAGCATCATCTCACCACTCAGAGGGTCTTGTCGACACAACATACAGGGGCGGAATTTACACAAGGCACGCGCACGCAAAAAATAAATAAATAAAAATTGAAGGTTGCACCGCATCTCTCTTTTATTTCTACCTTTTCATTCTGCTCCATCACCCTTCACCCCTCCATWCAGAGCTTATTGGGTGCACGGGGAAAGAGGAATGGGAGGGGGGGGGCATTATGCATATGAAAATGTCCTGAAAGAGGTGTGATTTATGTATGCATTAGATGCAGATTCCATTACGGGCCAGTGGCTCAAGTGAGATCTTTCCAGGAACACCGGGGCGACCTGATCAGACTCCGTCTCATTACTGGCCATACGGGCAGCGGAGGGAAACTACAGATGAGAGGGAGTGWGAGAGAGAGAGTAGAGGGAGGGTTGCAACCGAGGGAGAGGGAAGGAATAGAGGAGGCATATTTACAACCTGGACACACACACCTCACCCACAGGGATAGAGTAAATTGCAATCTGCCCTCCAAGACCGCGGCAGATCACAGACAGGCGTTCAGCTGAAAGACGAGTGGGAGAGGGAAAATGGAGAAGAGAAAAAGCCTGAATGTGTCTGTGGATAACTGTGGTCAACTGTGAACAAAGTTGGACTGTGTTCGTGTGCCCGTCCACCAGCCAGCTGTGTTCTTCTTCACCTCAAATGACCTACTGTATGTGTTGCAATGCATATGCATTCATAAAGAAAATATACATAAATAAATAAATATATATATGAAAGTGCACGCAAGCAGTAAGCCGGGCTGGTGGAAGAGTCATGTTTGGCTTGATAATCACGTGCCTGCTGGAGATAAGGAAAAAGTGTTTTGTGAAAAGAAAACACGGGCTGCAGTCCTCCATCCCGGCTGACCCCGGTGCTGTATCCCCCTGTGATTGGGGTCAGCCTGGAGATTCCTCTCTGGCCAGCTAATGTGATTGCATCGGAGCAATCCCCTTAAACGCCATCAGCTCTGATCTGCATAGTAATTGGCTCGACTCTCCTTGGACGTGACCTTGGGGAGGGGGCCGCTTTCACTCCCCTACGTTCTCTCCTGTACTGGCAACCACACACATAAACTGCATGTAAACTCGAACACGCACACACAAAGACATAGGAAGACACCCCCCCCCCCCCCCCATCAAAAAGGGCTGGCTTGGTGGTGGCTAAACTGACAGGGAACTTCAGATGACAGGTGTTAATAAACCACCAGGAAACGGGTGATGCCACCTAATCAACGTGTACTGAACGACAGCTTCGCACGTCGCCACACATGTCTGCTACTTTAGCGGGACGTCTTGAGGAAACGGTGTTTTCAAGTGAGTTTGCAGGGGAACCGACTGCAGTCAGCAGCTTTCTGAGCTAAGAAGTGTAGCCAAAGTGCTCAAAAATGCCCTTAAAGCTGCTTTAAGTATGAATGAGTATCTTCCCGTGATAGCAGTAATTTATAAAGAAAAGGTAAGGGTGAAGTCATGTTGCTGCAACTCCATTCCTCAAACAGCCCCATAACCTTCTCTCTTTTTTGTCCTTCTTGCATCAGCACTATTTGTTGAAGATCTTAACAAAAGACAAAGAAGCAAATGTATATTTTATGACTCTATGCCTCTGGTTTATCTTCCTTTGTGGGGCTTGTGTACACAATCGAAACCAGCTCTCGCAGAGAAAAAGYGCTTTTTCTCCTCCTGTCCCCCGATGTCAACGACAAGGTAAGTTGTGGCTTTGGTATCGGTTTTTTGATATGCATTTCAAACAAGGAAGAAAAAAACAAAACAAAACAAAACAAAAAACTTCACAACCACAGAGGCTAATTTGCAATGGAGATTTTGGTTTATTTTATTTATTTTATTATTTTTTATTATCGTTCTCTGCTTCGGAAAGCAAAACAGTCAAGAGTGTCAAGCGAGTGACAAGTTTGTTTTCCTGTAATGATTTCCGCAAACTTGAGGTCTGTTCTGTTTTGTTCCTTCGACAGTTTGACCTAGTTGGAGAGCGAGCATGTCCCTCTCTCCTTCCCTCGCTCATGCATTCTTAAAGCCATGGGCCCGTATTAGGCACTCCCAAGTCATCGTCACGTGTCATTTGGAAGTTAATACAAACTCTCCGTGCGTGTCTCTGAACATAAATGTAGGACTTTGTTGGTATTAAAAGAAAAGAAACAGGATTTTTGTCGAAAACGAAGACAAAGATAATCAAGACTCTGGAGGCAGTTTACAACATTAAATTGACAATTCATGAGATAGAAGTTTATAAGTAAAGCAAWAGCTGAGATCTTTTAAGAGTGGTTCAGTGGAAATGTTATAAACACATTTCTCATTAGTTATATAGCTCAAATAACTCTTTGAAAATTAAATAAGGTTTAATGTTGGATATTGAGTTAACCGCTACTCAGAGCGAGACTAAAACCAAAATGTTCTCTCTTTCTGAAAGCAACTGCAATCTGAAAATCTATTATGGTTCGTGCAAAGGCTGTTCTAATGATAAATCTTGTAATTATTTATATACAAGTCAAGCACAGCAGCAGCTGATAGACAGCTGTAGAATTTCCAGTGTACCTGGTAACTCTTCTGATATGAGTATTATAATATTTCTGCTGAAACAGCTGTGTTCTGTGAAGCTGACAGAGGTTTAAATGTTTGGTACCTTGCGTGAAATAGTTTTTTTTTTAATATTTGGGGTTGTTTTAAGAAACCAGAAGTCCACTTTAGTCTTGGCCGTGCTCAGTTTATCTCCAGCGTACTCAGAAAGTCTGAATTTCCAAGCTCCAAGTCAGAAAAACCAACAGAAAAAATCCTGAAGAGTTCTAAAAACATTAGAGGAATATTGACAAGAGGCGCTGCACGATTCAGAAGATTGAACACTGTGGTACAAAGCGTGATGCCATATTGGAAGTGGGGGGACTCTCAAAAATAATTTATCATGTCATGGTTACCACCCTCAGCTTCACCAGCTAACAGTACTGTCGACTGAGTTGTCGTTACACTGCAGRCATATGCGACTCAAAGTCAGATTTTCTTTTGCCCCATGTGACCCRTATTGGATTTTATTTCCTGACAGTCTGAACCGAACAAACKTACTTACTTACAAACCTTAAACTACAGAACACGAGTCCAGTTGCTTCGTCTTTATTCTTTTAATTTTCCATATCCTGGATGACTGAGAATTCGCAGAAACGATAGTAACGTCTAACGTCAGTCATGCACCGTACAGTCCTACCAGAGGCGATTTCTCTAAGACTGCAAGGGAAGCTCAGCTTCCCCTAAAATGTAAAAAAAAAAAAAAAGATAAAATATACACTGTTGTGTTAACATGCCTTTGACTAAATATGCGCTACAATGTGGTCAACTTTTGTTCAGAATCAGCTTCTTATCACTGATAACGAGGCGACTTTCCTCTTTCTCATTCCTGCAGCTTCACGGTGTTTTAAACAGTCAGACGCTGAGCGTCTACAGAGCTCATTARCRATGCAAAGACTGCAGCTAAACAAGACGAGTCATTGGATAAATGCTGGGCTTTGTCCCGCCCATCGGACGCTGAGCGTCTCTGGGGGTCYATGGGGCAGGGGGCTTGGTCAGACGCTGGCTGTCTGAATGATGATTGGATGATCTGTCGGAGGCTGAATCCCTTTTTGATTGACAGCGAAATGAGCGAATCAGTGATCCTTTTGGTGTAAACATTCCGTGGGAGCAGTTTTTAGTTTCGTTTCTGTTCTGAGTTGAAGCGGAGACTTTCCTAACCCTTTTAGCAGCATTTTCTTTGTTAAAAACAACTAGCAACAAATCAAACTTCTATTTCTGGTGTTATTTCTGTAGCTGCTTATGTTTGGAGACAGACTTGATCACTATTTCTGACTTCTTCTGTCCAGCGGCTGCTGCTGAGCCTCTTCACTGTCATAAAACACTCACAGACGGACACACTTCACACTAGCCTTGCACCAGTAACAAAATGCACACGGCAGACAGTTTGAATGTTGTGGACCGGATTTTGGTGAAGCCATTGTAGTCTTGTTTACAGAGAAAAACTTAGAGTTAAACAGCAGGACTGATCAACTCCTCAGATTAATTTGGTGCAAAAGGTGGGGAAAATAACAAGTCTTTTCAGCTGTCCTGGTGACAAAGTGAGCTGGCTGCT
>NW_013952629.1:625357-626841 GCF_001266775.1 Austrofundulus limnaeus
GTTTGAATGTTGTGGACCGGATTTTGGTGAAGCCATTGTAGTCTTGTTTACAGAGAAAAACTTAGAGTTAAACAGCAGGACTGATCAACTCCTCAGATTAATTTGGTGCAAAAGGTGGGGAAAATAACAAGTCTTTTCAGCTGTCCTGGTGACAAAGTGAGCTGGCTGCTATAAAAGACTATAGAATAATCTGGAAATGATTATAAAAGCATTGGATCAATTNCCCACACATTTTATGATGTAGGCCCAAACTGAGTTTTCGGCCTACATCATAAATGTAATCTACAGTTACGCGATCGATACTTTAGTTTCAGCACATCTAGTCAGAGGCAGGTTCAAGTGTAAACACTGAACTAAACAAACATATAAGATCATTTTTAATCGGCTCTGATTGAACAACGACTTCAGAATTGACATCCATGTTTTGCTAACTGTAAACAAAGTCTTTTTTCTGTGCATGCGGGTCACATCAGTGCCATGTAGAGTTCACACTGGAGGCTTCTGGATCATTCATGCCAAAAAAATAGATTTATTCAAAAAATCTGAATGGAGCATGACCTGCAGTATTGTTCCTGACCAACCCAGACCTCAAAATCGAGGGTAACTGTATCCTGTATAAAGGCAGCGATTACAGCTAGAATAAATGTTTTATTGTCACTTTTGTGAGTTTGTATCTCATAAAACTGTTGGCACACAATTTTACAGTCTGTTAGGAAACATTATTATTAGCTTGTGTTGCTAACATTAGTTAGCCTTGTCAATGAGCACAACAGTTATCAAATTCTACTTTTTTTTTTGGTGAAACTAAAAGACTATAGTTGATCATTCCCACATTTCAGCTGCAGTTTTTGTGTTCCCCCAACCTGAGGTCGTTCAAGGTGTTATCTACGACAGGTAAGTGTCTGTCAGGAAGTCTTCTACAAAACTTTACTTCAAAAGATCTGAGCTATCCTTTTACCACCAACTCCCCTCCCCAAGTCACCCCTCCGCCTGGCCTCTGCAGCATTACAATGTTCATTTGAAACATTAGTATTAAAACAGGCCCAATATCCGCAAGAAAAAGTTTCTGAGGCATCCTCAAATGGTTGGTGGAGTTGGTGGTGGTGGTGGGGGGGCGGGACCGGGACCCAGAGGATTTGAGTGGCGCACACCCAGCAATACTCAAGGAAAAAAAAAAAGGAAAAAAAAAAGAAGTGCTTTGTTAGAAGAGCGAGAGGCATCCCTTGGGCTGTCTCTTTGAATAAGCCAGGAGTAAAGCATCCAGCAGCAGCAGCACCAACCCCACGCACCCTCCACTTTCCCTCTCACTCACTCTGCACCCCCCCACCACCACCCCGCCGCCCTCCTCGCACCATCTCCCCCACTGCCTGCTCCCTTCAGAGCGACGGAGGTATAATTGTGCCACAGGGTTTTAGGTGGTGTGACATATCTGTCACCTGGAGACGCGGCGCATCATGCTCTCCAGAGAGGCCTCGCCTTCCTGT
>NW_013952629.1:628299-629611 GCF_001266775.1 Austrofundulus limnaeus
CCATATTAATGATAAATGTTAAATTCATGAATAAAGAAGCACATTATATATTTAAAACCACAGGACATAACTTAATAATATATACTTATTTTTATTTTATTTAAAGTACTAACCTTTTTCTGAAATTCCACAACTCAAGTTTCTTTAAAAAAAAGTTTTTTTTAGTTGTAATGAATCTTGATTTTTTTTTAATTAAATAAGACAAATTAGAATAGCTTTGATAACAGTGACGTCTCATTTTATTACAGTAAAATTATACACAGATGCTGGTATTTTCCTGTAAAATCCACTTTAATGTATGTTTTTGACAGTCATAGTTATAAAATTATCATAACATTTATATAAATTAAACAGATATTGAGAAGATATTTAAAAAATGATGCCACTTTCTGTTTCACAGCCATTTCTTTTGCAGTGATGTTCTGAAAACCACAGTCTGATGGCATATATCGTTAACACATGAACAAATAAACACATATTAGAATTATATTTTAAAATTTTGACTTCTTTATCATCACAGCAGGAATACAGTGAGGATGCATTTTGCTGTTAATCTGGCTTTTCGCAGTGTAATGAAACTTTCAAGTTTGAGTTTAATTTTGACTTTATAAAAGGGAACAAACATATTTTATATCAAAAACTTTAACTTCTTTCATTCAGCTCATGTTCTTGTTAATATATTATTTTGAAAAAAGAAGTAGCTCATTTGGTAAAATAGGATTAATGAGACTTAAAGAACCACAAGGATGATGTGGTTAAACAGTTTGAAAAGTTAAGTTGGTGTATTTAATTTTTCAATCAACTCTGACTTTTCTTTCCAAAACAATCCCCCCCACAACAACAAGCTCCCAGCATCACTATAGTGAACACTTTCAGGAATCATAACCCAGCTGGTTTTGTGCAAGTTGATCATGTCTACAAAGAGCTTTWAAAAAAGGCACGAACACCTGACACGACTATAGATAGAAACACGCTTAAAGGAAAAGGAAAGTCGGAGACACGCGCTGAGAAAGCAGACAGACAGACGGAGAGTYGCTGGTGGAGAAGTTACTCACTGAAACTCCTCTGTTTTCACAACTAAAAGGACAAAAGTGACACATAGCGTGGGATACTCGTGTTCTCTGACAAAGAGGCAGTTTGCTGCAGAGCCGACAGCAGATGTTTGGGTCAGTGGTTATCGGGGTTTGACTCAGAATGTCAAGAGAGAGGAAACTATTTTTAGAGTTTTTCTCGAAGTGTGACGATAATCGAACCCAAATTCCAGCAAACCTGAAAAAACAAAACAAGTTTTCAAATACTTTATATATATATA
>NW_013952629.1:629659-637891 GCF_001266775.1 Austrofundulus limnaeus
CACCTAAAAACTGCGAGCCTAAGGCTACATTTTACTACAAGTTTAAAAATGAATCACATTAATCTTTGCAAAAATGACAATGTGCTGCTAATTACTTCAAGTAATTCTGGCTGCATTCATAATGGATTCATGTTGGAAACATATCCTCCCAAAGTCTGAAAAAAAAAATGAGTTAAACAAAAGCAGCGGAAGTGGAAATTTTGCAGAGTTTCCTTCGAAAAAAAAAATGAAAGAAAAAAGTCGACACCAACAAACACAACTTTATCTGAGAGTTTAATGAGTTGCATTGTGCTGTAAATAGTCTCACTCCGCAGGGCACCGCAGTGGCCTGCGGACGGTTCCTGGGATGTCTGTGAAGTGTGGCGGTGCCCTGTGGGGACTGGAACACACACACACACACACACACACACACACACACACACACACAGGCACAGGCCCCACCAGCCTCCCCCCGGCACCCCGCCCCTCGCAACAGCTGCCATGCTGCGGGAGGCAGCCGTACCCCTCGCTGATCAAATCTTGTCCGTCGCATTTCCCCTAATTAACGGGCATCTGCTTCCCCCCATTTTCCCTACATGGCTACACCCTCTCCCTCTGTAGTTCCAATCATCTGATCGCGGCGACCTCTGACCCCGCCCGAGCTCGTCTGCCTGCCGCTCGGCTCGCCTGGCTCGCACCCCCCCCCTCCGCTCTACCTGCCTGCTGCACGCCAGCTGGGGAGAGGCGAGGGCACGCAAACAAACAAACCAAGTAGGCAGCGCTCGTATGGAAGGCAGACGCCGCGCTTCTGTCTTCTGCCGTGCTTCTTCACTCCTGGCAAGCATCTGATAGGATTTTACTCATTTTCAAAGTGAACATAGTGGGAAAAGCAGAAGAAGAAAAGGGAAAACAGTTTATTTCTAAGAAACTCAGAGTTAAGACTGACAAATGCAGAACTCAGCTCGTGTTAAATCCTTCCTTTTTTTTTTTCAAAGTAAATTTAAATAAACTCACTCCTGCTCTGAGGGGGAAAAAAAACCTCCATTAAGTTAAAGGAACTTGTCTCGGTGCTGTAATGACTTTTATTTCACTGAGAGAAATCACATAATTAAAAGAGTGGCAAAAGCCCGGATTAAGGCGAGTCAGAGAGGCAGCCTTGGCTGTGAGGAAGGCTTTATTTGGAGGGTTCATGATGGGGATGGAGGCTGATGATGATGATGGTGATGTGTGTGTGTGTGTGCATTCCGTCACTCACAACAGAAGCACCTGAGCAGGCACCAGCTGGCAATGTGAGAGGTGCGCTCTAATTTAAAATGCATCTCATTAGAAACAACCCATGGCCTGTCACTATACYCTTCTTCTATATGGAGACATAATTTAGTAATTTAGCCTCCAAAACGGGGGGAAAAAAAACACCTCAAGGAACCACAGCTGAAATATTTCCCTCGATAAATAAGTCACACTGGGAAGACTTTCAGTTATTAGCTGCAGGATTTTTTTTTTTCCCCCCCGCTTTAACCAGTGAGAGGTTCTGCAGATTTTTCCGCCGAAGTTTGACCCTGAATTATGTGCATTTCTATTGAGGCGAGATTGAAGGCTTTTGTTTGTTTGTTGCTATTGTTTAAAACCCATTTCCCATTTGCACGGAGAGAGATATACTTAAGAGAAGTGTTTATTCATTTGTAGAGATGGCTCCACTGCCAAGGAGAGGAGACTTGATGGAAGCTCAGATTCATTAAAACTTAATTAATATGCATCATTATGTAAATGAGGGTGCAGTTAATGAGTTTTTAAAAGAAGCATTCCTTAATTAGTTCACTTTTAATGGCATCATCATTTATCTTTTTCTTCTTTGAAGCAGAATGATGCACTCGATGCAGGCAGTTCTAAAATACTAATCTGCGTTTTATCGTCTTATTTTTCTGATTTCCTCRCGATAGTGACGTCCCAAACCTTGTCGCTAATGAGGGACGTTTGCGCGTTTTATTGTCAGATATTTCAATTTGAGACAGAGTCCAAATAAACACAGGTTGTGGATCAGATAATCTGGGGAAAAAAAGTTAAGAACTAAATAGAAAATGTTGACCAAGAGATGGGAACTATTCGGCTACTCACGGCTGATGTGTTTTTTTTCCTCCCTTATCCCAATTGGGGGGTAAAAAAGAAAAGCTCTCAACAGTTCCATTTCCCAGAGAACAACACTRGCAGGGTGTCAGAAGACTTGACAAAACCTGGAGACTTCTGACAGCGTCACACCTCTGGATAATTGGTTCCCAGCACTTCCTGTAAAAAAAAAAAAAAAGCGAGCAAACTTCCTCCTTTTACAAAGGTCCCAATAAAAACTTTCTTCACAGCGTTGCACCTTGAGCAACACCAACATTTCTTATTCATTGTTATGCATGCCGCGCTGCTGTTTAAAGCTATAACGTTGACAAAAAAAAAGTGCACAGGAAGTGTTTTTCTTCCCTTTCTCATTTCTAAGGCAGATTTCAATCAAGTTCAGAGATCATTGTGAAAAGTAAGAACAATCTACCCCGTGTGCCTTTTCTCAGTTTGAAAACTTAGGAGAAATTATTGAAAAAAAGAAAAACCAACATGGCTGTTGAGTCTAGAACTCAGCAGGGTGAACTKTGTGACCTCGGCGTGGTTCATCCCAACCTTTTTTTTTTAACATCCTCTCCTCTGATTTGGATTCTTCCGCCCGTGAAGGAATCAGTTGCATCATTCCTCTCAGGGCAGCAGCACTGGGCCCTACAAGCCTTTTGCATTACTGGTAAATTTATCATGCATGAGTGTGGAATTGATAAGTAGRCATGAATAAGAAAATGCTACATATTGGCCTAAAAGTCCCGTACCTCCTTAAAAAAAACAAGATAAAATGACACTGAAAGATTAAAAAACTCTTAATACATGGAAAGTGATTGCATTAGTGATATGTTTTTAACTGTCTCATCGCAAGAAGTTAGCTAAAGCTATTTCAATCGTAGCAAAAAAAAGTAATAATTACAATATTAATTATTATTCTTATTATTGCTATTAATTTGGCTGTTGTTTTTGCCCGCGCGCCTTTGTTATGCTATTATTATCCCTCTGCTCCCTCTTGCAGATGAAATGCTGCAGTTTCTCTCATTATTTAGATGTGCATTCCTGTGGAATCAATTCTCATAGACACATATAAATTATTGTTTAACGAGAAGCTGTATCCTATAAATTATTCAAAGCACCTGGGATTACAATACGAGATCAAATGATAGGAAAAGAAAGAGCACTCTGCTGGAGGCAGCCCGCACACGAGCCATCACGTCCCCAGTTTGATGTTGCACACAATCTGCTTATGCAGGAATAATTGGGGAGTAACAGACACCATGTGTACCGATAGACATGGCGGCGCCCGGCTTTTTTGTGCGCCATATTTGGAGAGAGGTAATTGGGCCGCCGGACATGGTCAGCAATGTCACCCCGACTCGTGTACACGTTTGTCCTCAGCGGTGGCAGAGTTACCGGGAAAGCTCCGGCGCACGCCGAGGGGAGAGAGAGAAATAATTAGCTTGTTTATTCTCTCCTGCAGGAATCCTTACAAAACTTACAAAGCATGAAAAAAAAGGTGGGGAATGAAAGTTGAGGAGGAGCTACTTGTTTACAACTATCTCTCTGACATACGGAGGAGCAAACTGTAATAATTTTTTTCATAGCCACTTTCCCCTGTCTGGATGAATTCGGAGCCGCAGGTTTCCTGTAGGTGAGAATGCAGAAACAGTGGAATTTATTGGCGTGTTATGGCGCCCTGATGTGTTGTAAAAAGGACACTCCAGTAGATAAGGAGAAAGCAATTGTGTGGCATGTGACTGATGGGGAAATTGAGTCCTCGGTCGTAAAATAAATAACGTGGATGTCACCAAAGTGGGGAGCAGCTAGAAGGAGGAAGACGACAAAGATCTGCTCGCGGGGTGCCGCGRCGCCGGGAGGCAGAGGGCATTGTGGGGACTGTTAGAAACAGGAGGGATGCAGGTGCACCGGGGGATAAGTGTGGTTTTGCTGAGTGTGTGTGGCCGCACTGGGATGAGAGGTGGGGGGGCACATAATTGCCCCCGCAGATGGGCGAAGAGACAAGAGGTGGGTGGGTGGAAGAGGCGGAGGCAAAATRGGTGCCATGGGTGCAGGAGCATATGTGGATCGGTTTGCAGAAAACCTCAAGAAGTGGAATRGAAACAAAAAGTAAGTAAGTTTGCCGGAGGGGGAGGAGAAAGAAAAAGTTAAAAATGGTATAAGAAGTGTGTAGAATGTCCAAAACAAGCACAAAGGATAAAAAGATGTGTTCTTCTTTCTGCCGAGTGCACAAAGTTGAACAGTTTCCCGCAATACCAACAGTGGGGCGACTCCTTTCCTTATTTATGAATCAGAAACTCACCTTTCAGAATTCACAAGGAGGAGAAAAGAAGAAGACAGAAAGCAGAAAACTCAAGAGGGGGGGGGAGATGAAGTAAGGACGGGCCGTGGGGAAGGAGAGAGCCGGAGACACAAAGATGGAAAGAAAGAGAGAGGGAGCAAGAGAGAGTGGGAGGGGAAACAAGAAAAGGGATAAGACGACGACCGAAAGATCAGAAGAGATGGATGTGCATTTGCACTTGAGAGATAAAGAAAGAGGGGGAGAGGGAGCAGGAGACCGTAGGGGACTGTCCCCATTCCTGCACCCCATGCTGAGCGCTCTCCTCCTCGACCGTGCCACTTCCGATCAGCCGCACAGACRAGCGTCAGCCCCCGTGACAGAGCCGCCGAGGCTGGCTGCGCCAGCTGAAGGGAAGGCTCCCCGCTGAATACACCAACAAGAGAAGTTTGGACTCTCTGTAGGCGTGTTCCTCCCTCTCTTATTCATTTCAATTACAAGGGGCCTTGTATTCCTGCAGGGCAAGGCCGTGCCGTGTGATCCACTGTAATGCGGCGAGAGGCGACGTGGAGAAGACACGCTGAAGCGCCATTATCTGCATATTATATGGCGCTGGAGACACGAGTGGCGGCATGAGCAGGAAGTCACAGATGAAACAAGACAGAAAGCTTAAGTGGTGATGTGAATGCATAAACAACAAATAACAACAAATAAAGAAATAAAATTGCTAAAATGCATCATGTTAACTGCAATTAATGCACCTTATTCTTAATTTAAGCACTGCCCAGTATGAGTACTGAAATACTGAAGTGATATTTGAACAATGTGATTTGATAACAAAACCAGATAAATTCTGTACAAAACTTGCCTCTGCTCAAAAACCAATTCTTTGMCATCCTGGGAGAATTTTGTTTCCCTATAATAGTTGTTATGGATCACATTATATATTGATAATTCTCCGATTTCGACATGCTTCAGAGCAGAAAAATATTCAAAGATTCCCCTGTCTGAGGTATTTTACTTTCCATTATCCTTTAGTTCAGTTGTTTTGCCCTACTTTTTTTTTTCTCCTACAGACGGAGAATGTGTTCTGTTTGTATTTATGGGTATGAACAGCACGYGCTGAATGCCGATGATTAGATGGCTTAAGTTCCCCTTCAGAGTTCATATCCTCCATAAAACTGTCCAATTATCTGTTTGTGAGCAGGATGTGTGTGAAAGCATGCCCAACAGTGCCACCTAGCACTTAAAAGCAGAGAAGGGAGTAGTTTTTTTTTCCTTTTTTTGAGTTTCAGTTTTTCAGGGAACGTCAAAAACTGTTCAAAAGTCAGTGTTTTTTTTTTTTTTTGTGTATTTCCTCTCAAAGTTTTGTCAAATTTTCACATCCCACAGCTGTTGTGGAAAATATTTTCCATGCAATTTACTTATTGCAAGTGATTTTTTTTTTTACAGATCACAGTGATACTAATAGTTTCCTTTCTGTACAAAACAGGAAACCGCAGCACTCTATTGTGAAAATTCTATTGAAATTCCAACACGGCATATAATATTCATACCTTGTCAGCGGCACAACATAATACCTCACTGTGAGCGAGTGAGTAATTTTTCGCTGTGTGAGTCGGAGTCTGAGCAGGTGGAGTTACTCTCTGCCTGATAACTGCCAAAATAACAGCAGATAATTAGGCCCTTTAGAGCGCTGGGTGTCTCTTAACAAAGGCACCTGCGTTTCCTGTGGTGTTTGCCGTGCACCCTGAGTGATTGTCATTTTTAATCTAGCGCTCCCGCTGAGGCTTCTTCGGGAGCAGCCGAGTCTGTAGGGCGCTGAAGGTACCGGTGACGGGGAGAAAGCACGTGGGCGTTTGTGCACGTCGCACGCTAGTGTGAGAGTGTATCCGGTTAGCCAAACATGTACGAGTAAAAAAAGAAGAAGAAGAAGAAGAAGAAGAAGAAAAACTCTTGGTGCATGTTTGAGTGTAATTGTGTCTATGAGGGTGAAGATGTTGCAATTTAAAAAGTGGCAATAGCCCCAACGGTTAAAAAGCTTGACATTAAAGCTGCCACCTGAAGAGGTTTGTTTCACCTTTTCCTGCAATCAAGTATTTTTTTAATGCAGTAACACTCAGCCAGTGTTTGCAAATGTAAAAGTGTGATTTTCAATTCATTTAAATGAAATCATTTCCTCTGAACATCCTCCCTCATCCGCCTGCTCTGACAAGAAACAGAGGCCCTCCTCCTCCTCCTCCCCCTCCTCCTCCTCCTTGTTCTTTCGACTCCTTCTCTCCTCCCAGTAAAGAAGCAAACGGAAGCCAAATAAACCCRACACAGCTCCTCTCCAGTGCAGCCATCCACATCCTGGACTGTGCCAGGTTGGGGGAAATTATTGGAATTGTTTACCCCCCCACACCCTTCGCCTGCCACCCTCCCTTCCCCCGTACACACACGCCTACTATCTTCATCTCCCTCCTCCTCCTCCTCCTCTACAAAATGAGCTGCCCGTGTCTGATCGCCTGAGCCAATTTGCAGACCCATGTGGCACCCTTCCCTTCAGACGTGGGCATTGTGCCTCTCGCTCCCTGGCAAAGAGGCGAGGAATTATTTTTATCCCCCAAACACGCGGATATGCACCGGTGATTTCAAATGCCTGCCTCGCACATTGTCGGGGATGATTTTGGCCACGCGCCAAACCCATTATATTGATCTCTCTTTCTCTGTATTTCAATAGCCACAGACAATGCAGATTTACTGCCGAACATATTAGGGAAATTTAAAAAAATAAATCAGTTTCAGACACTTTCCACACTGAGACAATGGGATGCACGTTACTGTCTTTTTGAGCAACCATTGCGCTATATGCCCATTCCGAAATTTTGTTCAACACAACCATTTTCTCAAACTGCAACTTTTTAAAAATGTGTTTTACCTAACAGAGCCACCTTTTTAACCACGTTCTAACACATCATGTTTCTGAGTATCATAACACTTGAGCCATTATGTTTTTTTCTTCCCCCTACCTCGACTTATTACTTTGGCATCTAGATCTTTTTCCTTAGAGTGTGTTGCTGGCATGTCAGCTCTGGCTTTGCTTGGAAACGACAAGACCTCCGATGTTTGCCGAGGTACACGCGGGAATATTGAAATGTTGAAATTGGCAGAGAAGGCCCTGTCAGCTAATGAGCATGTCTATGAGAAAATGATTTGGTTGTTTCCTAAGAGGGAAATCACAGAGAATGACTAAATGGGAGCTCTCCGAAGAGACTCCRCCGAGGCTCTGTGTACGGCGATGAGACGATGTTGGGAGGCCAGCGGATTGGAGGAGAAGCGTCTGTTTGCCTCGATGCCAATGTCATTAGCGCAGAGGACTGAGAACGACCACCACGTCCCTTTTGATTGCCATTAGAGCCTGGAGCCAAACAAAGAACCAAACAAAAAGCTCTGAATAGACTTGGAGTGGAGGTCATGCCAGCCACAGAGATACATCAGTAGCAGAGCTTATGCTGTCCTTTGGACCAGCAATTTTTACCCTTTTTGGTGCCACGGAACAATTAAAATAACAAATGTACCACATCAATCTGCTCTGTAAAATGATTGATTGTACACATCTATTATTGTAACACAGCGCAAGTGTTTCATGTTGAGCCACTCTGGCTAATCCTGTACAGTAATCAATTTTACACAAACAACCAAACATGAGGGTTTTCTGTGGGGAAGCTGAAATATGAAGCATGTGCCTCCAATGGGTGAGTTGTGGGCACAGAGGACATCCTTTTATGATTGAAATAATCGTCACATCCTGACTGTATTTCTCAGACAAAAATCCAGTTGTGTAGCAATAGTGCCAAGGGCGTAATAAGTGTGTGTGTGTGTGTGTG
>NW_013952629.1:639043-653217 GCF_001266775.1 Austrofundulus limnaeus
TTATTTTACAGTTAAAATATATGTTTATCAAATAAAGTCTAATGTTACAACTAATCGGGGATCCCTGTAAACTCACAAATTAACCTGGACTATTGGAAGAAACTGGAGTACCTGGAGAAATCCCACATGCATAAAGGCAGCTGCTATAACTAAGATGAGTTGATGAGTTGAACCCAACACCTTTAGGTAACAGTTCTGACTGCACCACTGTAAAGCCACACTAAAATATGAAATACGTTAAATACAAATAAATGGACTGAACTTGTAGCGCTTTATCAAGTCCCTCCGGACCCCAAAGCGCTTTACACTTACATTCACCCATGCACACACACATTCACACACTGATGATAAGCTACATTGTAGCCACAGTTACCCTGGGGCACACTGACAGAGGTGGGGATGCCTTGCACCGGCGCCACCGGACCCTCTGACCATCATCAGTAGGCAAGGCGGGTGAAGTGTCTTGCACATGGACACAACGACTRAAACAGCTGGACGGGGGATCAAAGCATCGACCTTCCGGTTCCAGAACGAYTACCCTAAACACTCTGCCACAGCCGCCCAAATAAATATGAAATAAATACAAAATAAACAACTCTATTTGGGTCAGGCTTTACTGGACAATTGAACAATTTGAAAGTGATCTACACCAACACATCACAATCATCCAAGCAAGAGGTAACAGAAGCATCAATGACTAGAATCTAGTTGCTTGGATCTCCTGGGATTTGTGATCTGGGCTGCTCACTTACACATTCCTGAGGAAAAAAAAGTGTGTTTTGCGCTACTTCTACAAAGCGCCTACCCTATCTGATGCAGCTCCCAACAGGAGGGATCACCGCCACTATCATTAACCAATTACACRGGATACTGACAGTTTAGTTTCTGTAGTTTCTCCGAGCCATGTGAGTGCAGGCAAACTAATGCTGGACTTTGGTATTTGCAAAAGAAAAACATAATTAGTGAATATAAGAAGAGACTTATTTGTCATTTTGGAGTATGTGTTGAATCAATATGATGAAGCCTTTGATAGTGCATGTGACCCCGGTGAACATTTTCACCTCTTTACAGTTATATTCTGATTGTGAAAWGTTTAAAACCCAAAACAGAGAAACTGTTAATGAGGGTTTTTTCTGACCTCTGAGCATCTTTGAAGAGAGTAACCTTGAATTTTTTGCTTGTTTCGTTAGACCAATATCCTTTGATAATTGAGGTCAAAAATGTCTTTGTAACTCTTGGAATTATGATTTCTATCAGATATTTCTTTCTYTCAGAGGTGAGGAGCAGGTGCAGTAGCATTAAGGTGCATAACAGTAAAATATTGCTTTTGCTTCTGCTCAGGTTTTGTCCAGATATCCCCATGATGATTAGGTCTATTCAGTGCATACCAGCTATAAACTTTTAATTGCAATATATAATGTGACAAGAAGATCAAGAAAAAGTTTTATGACTTTAATGACCTTTATTATAAGTACTTCTTGCAGGCCATTTCCTATCATGTTGGCAGTCATTATTACAACAAACCAAATCTTGCGATATATAACATTTATTATTAGATCTTTAAAGATTATCCAGCTCTTTTCCCTATACAGTCATTTTTTGTTTAATAGTTGTGCTTGTGTGTGATTCTTTGCATCTATCATTTGGCAGGATCTTACAGATCTCATAAGACTCCTTTGGCCGGCGTCCCATCAGAACTTGTCTCTTAAATGAGCGATGGCTCGATGGTCCTCAGATGAGAGAGCGCCGCCAGAGGAGCGGCATGTGACTAATCAAGACTGGGCTCAGCTCCCTGACTCCCAMACCATATTCTGCTGATTCAAAAGGCCACTGAGACACTATGGTAATAGAAAAGCAGGATGGGAATCACAGAAAGTCAAAAAAATAAATAAATAAATGTGGCCTGTAGTGCTTTGGTTGATGTCCAACACAATATGGGGTAATAKATCAATGGGGTTGCAGAACGTTATGATGGGATTCATTATAGGATGCACATAAACTATTGAGTGACCCACACTGATGATGAAATTCAGCAGCAAACCAAACATTTCGGTTACTCACATCTATTGAACCGACTGCTTTTGTGCTTTCTGCCACATGCTACTCATCTCATTGTGTCTTTTCGCTCCTTTTTTTATTGCCTCCTGTTCTCTGTCTCTGGTCATTCTTTGACTTGTTCCATACCTCCACATGCATAAAATGGAGGGCAGCGGTGAGCTTCCAATTCAGAACTCATTTGTGGTGCTGCCGGCCCCCTACCCGCTCTGCAGTTGCAGAGGGGACCCAGGGGAGCCCTATCACAGCTCTATATGCAAATGTCCTTGCACCTGGGCAACAGCGTGGGCATGCTGGGACGGGGAGCTTATTTATGCAAATCTCAGGGAGACAGTCAGAGCACAACACAGAGCTGGCCACAGACACTGGTGGTCATATCTCCCCGCAAGCAAAAAAAAAAAAAACTAGTTGGAAAACATGGAAAACATGAAAGATGCCGAACAAGTGACACAACCAAACAGATTAGGAAGTGTACAGCTTATGGTACATAAAATGTATATCCAGAAAAAAAACCTCTACTCATGAAAAGTATTAAAACCTTAAATCAAAAGTACATGTATAAACAAAGAGGTATCCATACAAACAAAACAGCTTCACAAAACAAAAAAAACCCRCTACAAAAAGAACATACATGCATATACAGTATGTATACGTATATGTCAACAAATACACGACAGTGGTTTTTGTTTACCATCACAACAATACTGACAAGAAGCAGTAACGCTGAATATGTTAAAACTCTTTGCAGCAAAAGGAGAACAAAACCAATCTCTATGTCTCAGCTGGCCCTTTCTCCTGACTGGGCCGCCACCACCGAGTGAGACATCACACAGGAAAAAAAAAAACGCAGCATACAATACAACAGGCTACATTAATGTGCAAATATATGCAAGATTTTTTTTTTGAAAAGCTAAAATTACAGAGCCAAATTAGGTAGCGGCACTCAAATCTTTGGGATTATGAATAATTACTGCATGTTTTGTGGAACTTTTCTCCATTTCCAGCAAAACAAAAGCCTTAGTGGATTAATTGAGGAAAATCCAAATGTAGCGTGAAGTTTTGGTGGCTGGAGGTGGAAACTACTGGTAAGCAGTTTTATGTGTTGAAAGGATGGACATGGAAGAGGAACAGAGAAGTAATTACTCTCAGGGTTTTCTGAAACCCCTCAGATGATCTATCATTTCTCTGAAAAAGATGCCAGCCAAAAGTAAAACTTGTTAATTAAACCCAATAAACTGCAAGTAGAGATACTCATATTTTGTTTGGTCCAGGCTTAGCAACATTCATTTTCTCAGTTTTTTATATGCCCATATGTTTATACAGTAAGGCAGGTAGATACAGGACTGGAGAGCACTTTGTTACTGACATTTAGCCATAAGGATACTGGACTGCCTCTTATTCCTGTATTTATCAGTGTAAGCTAGCCTAATATGCACAGTTAAGAGACTCCATTGCTATCAATGCATACACTAAGCCATGGGACTACAATGTTTTTTTTTGATGTGTAAAAACTTTGAGCAAGGGCCAGAAAAAGGCAGAAATGCAAAGCAATGAGCAAATGCTTCTGAGTTTGTTTATCCTGCGTGGTGTAGTGCCCCATTTACACTGAATGATGAAACTAAGAAGCAAATATAATGGATGATTTATGCTTGGTCTTGGGTTAGTGTGCTATCTATTGTRMACCACAGGTTGCRGAGGATTTTGAGCCTGCACTAAACAGCTGTAGTGAGGTTGTGATATAGTTTATCACTGGAGTGGCAGAGTTTTGGCGGCAATACAGCTTAGTTCAGATTTTAAATTCTTCCCACCCCATGGCCTCACCCCTGTAGGCTACAACCATGATTGTGATAAGGCCATGAAAACAGCTTGGTATGGTATGGTATGGTATGGTATGGTATGGTATGGTATGGTATGGTATGACAATCTTCTAGGTCAGAGGTCTTAAACCCTGTTTCTTGTGACCCACTGGCTTGCATGTTTAGTGTTTTTCCTTGCTTCAACACTGACTGAAATGACAGAGTTATTGACAGGCCTCTGCTAAACTTGATGATATTCTGAGTAGGTAATTTAATTATTTGAATCAGGTGTRTYGACRCAAGAAAACGGCTAAAACATACAGGACAGTAGGTCATGAAGAGCAGGGTTGAAGACCTCTGGTCAAAGTCATGGCTGCTTTCTGACATGGTCCAAGAAAGTCAAGCCAGGGCTKACTTGTAGAGCATAGTGAAGATTCAGGAGTGTTTCAGTGTCTGTTTAGTGAGTAGTAAGAGCAGTGTCATGAAATACATTCATGTTAAAGAAGATTTTCCAAATTTACTGTGAAGGAGACACATTTTAATAGGTCATGAAGGTTGAACAGAGAGTAGAAGGGTTACCTTCCAGGGTGAAGAAGGACAATCCAATCATCAGTTGCATTAGTAAACACATTTGGTCAGATAATAACTCAATTCAATTCAATTCAGTTTAATTATACTGTATAGCGCCAAGTCACAACATACGTTGTCTCAGGGCACTGTACATAAAAAGAACAATCTAAAGAAGAAGCCAGCAGGCTGCGTCGAATCACTTCCTCACTGTCTCCCATCCTGAGCAAATGGTGGAGAGGAAAAACTCCCTGCTAATCAGCAAGAAACCTCCAGCAGAACCAGGCTCAGGACAGGCGGCCATCTGCCTCTACCGGCTGGGTTGGGGGACATAATACCTTTGTCCTTTTCAGCTCATGCTTTTTACCAATGTATCTGTGAAGACTGAGGTATTTCTAATCAAAACGTTGACAAGGTTGACCTGAAAATCACTTTTGCAAGGCTGATGGTTTCTTTCAAGATTCCTAATATTATAATCAGAGAAAAATCCACCTGACACAGATCTTGGCAATGGTTTTGTTGCAGAATCATTCATTGTCTGCACTGGGACGGATGGGCTTCAAGAGATTCATATGAGGCAGTTTCCATAAAAAACTGAGTTAAAATAACAACAAAAACTAAAAGATTGGCTATATTTTGAGCAATTCTTTGAGTATTTMTACATCAAGGACAGGCGTTTTTTTCTTATTTAGATGAGTTAATTGATGTGTAGTACCTTATAAAGCAGTGCCCGTAGTGGTGGATAAGGGGCTCAGAGTGCAGTAATTCACATCGAGATGGATGCTGCAGCCTCGGGGCTGACTGGCAGCTTTGATGCTGTGATCACCAGGATGTTGTCTCTCACCTTCTGCTTCTAAAATCTGAGGAGAAAAAATATAAAGTGAAAGAAAGACAAGAAACAAGTGGGTTAATGTGATGGCTTTCAACTTTGTGGTATGAAAGGTATCAGCAACCAGCTTGAATATGATGTAAAGTCCTCTTTTTAAAAAAATGTAGATGAGTCCATCATGAAAAGGAGATGAAACGAGTCTTTGGTGATATGGACCAAAGACAGTAAAATGTCAGTGAAGAGAATGGCTTAAAAAAGAAGGTAGAGAATGGAGGGGAGGGGGTAAAGGAGGGCCGGGACTGTTGTTGTTATTGTGTTTGATGTAGTGCTTGACAAGAGAGGAAGTTTAGAAATCCTCATGTAGGAGCCAAAGGAAGAGAGAGGGTTCATTTAAATGCATGCTCACTCAGGGCCCATACAGAGTGGGTGTCTGCTGAGAATTCATCACGGTCTCACAGATAAAGCCTCAACCTCTCAGAAGGGGGAAAAGAAGAGACAGATCACTCTCTTGAGGAGAGATTGCCTCATGAATGGACACTTGTTATGTAGAAATACACAACATTAACGGATATTACCATGGTGCTGGTTCATCATCCCTTCTATCTTTCCATTCATACCTACATCTGTGGKTTCAGCCACCTCCAATGGTTGAACATGAAGTGCTCTCTAGAGACCAAAACATGCAAACTACTTCAGAGATTAGAGCTTCACAATAATTAGACCAAAGTTTTTGGAGAAATATGTCCGTCTTTGCAAAAACAGCTATCTAAAGAACCAGTCTGAACATAGTGTTGACAAAGGTTTCTATTAGATATTTGCAACTATCTTAAAAAAAATTTAAAAAAAAGATCAGCTAAAACAACACAATGTCCCATCTTTGATATTTTCTTATCATTATGCTTTACTAAAACATTAGCTGTTGTCTCTGAAAATCCTCAAGACATTTACTGATTGACATCCAACTACAGACTGGGATGATGTGGAAACAATAATGAATTTAGTGACTGGTAAATACATTTTATTCTGAAAAAACAGCATATATTAAAATTTCTCCTAGAACCTTGTACGCCAGTTTTAAACAAAGATGTTGCACCAACACCACTCAAAATATGTCTCAGCTACTACCACCTCAAATTAGCTATTATTCTGTGACTAGCTGTCAGTCCTGGGATTATGGCTTCACTGCACCACACTGAAGGGTGTCCCATTTCTTGGTTTTGCAAAACCCCAAAAAACGAAGGATTTGGCCGACGATTTCCCAGGATTCACCGTGCCATCATCAAGTACGTAAAAGAAACCTTCACAGTACTACGGTATTTTAAAGCCATAGTGCTGATACTGGAGCTAAACAAAGCTAAATGCATTTTGGGAAGTTACACCTCCAGTGAAAAGACGTGTGAATACATGTTCCAATGCAAATTGCAGGTATTTATGGGTGATGCAATATAAAACATAAAACAAAATGGTAACGAGGTAGTGCGTAGTCATGCAAACAAACATTCAAAGACAAGACTGTCCCATTTAACAAATGTCATATTCAGGCTACCTGGACTTCAAAAGATGTGATCTTTGTGGGCTGCGGGCTACGTGGGCTGCATTCCCTGAAATGAGACACAGCTTGCAAATGTGACTGGGTAACAGCCATTTTTGTGTTTGCTAATTGGTTAGCCGTGGCAGCCACCTTAAATCACACCGGCTTCAAAGGTTAATCAGTTATAGGTGAACATCCAATCATTACTTTAAGAGAGACTCCCCAAAATGTGCCAAGCAATTACATGATTGCCTGCCATACATAACTTATGTGGCATTTAAAAAAWAACATGAGTATCAAGGTCATTTGCAAGCACAATTAGCAGCAGCAACTAGCATAGCACCTTTAAGGCAGCCTGGATCACTTGCWGCAGGAATACCTTATTTCTGGAAAAAACAAACAAACAGGGATGTAAAAATTTATAAAGTAACATTTGCTTTGACTGCTGTAAAACATTTGACATTGTAGTTGTTTGGATGTGGCAACAGTCCACTTTAGTCTTACTCATACCAATGTTCTCAGCCATTAGCTTGTTACAATGAARCTTGGTCTAAATGAAGATTGTTTAAAGTGCTATCTACAGCAGGTAAGCTACTAATTGTTCATGATCTTTCCACAGAATCCCAGTTTTATCCTTGTAAACCTGTAAATCGTTCATTCTGTCAAACCAGACAAAACATTTGTTGCAGAATATGCAGTACTGTATATGGTGGAATGTCACTTTTATTCTTTAACTGTCAAACACATTTATGAAAACACAAAGGAGCAACCAAAGCCGGTATATAAAAAATCTCTTCAGGGCTAAATGTTACTGAAATATTGCAAATTCTAAATCCGTCCTTTGAAATTTTAAAAGGAGATAGCTTGACAGTAGYCATGTTTTGACCATGCTTAGACTTCATTCTAGAAATCTAAAATGTAAATGTGATCAGATTAATGTGCTACAGTCAAGTTGGAAATTAAACCTACATTATTTTCAGGGGGGGTGGACGTCTAATGTAAAGTCAAACAGTATTTAAAGGATATTGGATTTGTTTCTCTGCAGTTTTTGAAGCTGACACACACTCACGTTTATCAGAACAGTGGTGTGAAGCAACAGTTTAATAGCATCATTCAGCTCCTGGCTGCTATTAGCACCGATCTGTGAGCATAGACAGCAGAACAATGGCAAGGTGGCGAGTGCTGAAAATGTGTTTCTCTAAGCAGACATTGCAGGTTTTCATTTGCATGTTTTAAACACACCATTTGGTAGTAAAACAATGACTTGAAAGTCCAGCTTGCACCCTTGTTTTTCATATTTAAATGATCTTAAAACGGTTTGTCAAGAGGCTTTGTTTCATCATTTAAATTTGGAGAAAATTCCGCAAAGAAACGGATCAAAGTGCTCCATGTTAAAAAACTGTTGGACATTCAGCATGATTTTATTTAGTTTGCCTGAATTTGTGTCAGTTGTTTTGGGTTTCCCTTAGCAAAAAGTAGTATACTTGAAGTTCATTTTAATAAGTATACTTGAGTATAAGTTTAAGTACAACAAGTATACTAGGCACCATGTACTGTAGTGTACTAGAAAGTATACGGATTTAATACTCGTTCGTACTAAATCGGGACCTTTTTTGTTTATAAAAGGTATACTTTACTGTTATACTTTTAGTTTAATCTTGAAATATATTACAAATTAACCAGTCTGTGTGAAAATGTACTTTCAGTGATACTACTACAGTTTATCTTGGCCAAAAGTTTAATCATGATTGATTAAGTATACTTAAACTTTTAGTATACTTTTAGTACAAGCCAAGTATAGTGTAAGATAAACTTGGTTAAGTATCTCAGATGAGTACATAAAAAGTAAATTGGAAGTATACTSTTTTCACTTTTTATTTAAAATCATTACACTTAAAGGATACTTGCATATACTACTTTTTGCTAAGGGTTGGACTGTGTTAAAATGAATAYATATTTATGTCAAGTAAAATTTGGCATTAAAAGAAAGTTCTTGACAAGACTTGTGCACAGCACAGATATGAGAATGATACCGATATATTCAAAATATCAGAGAGATTGTGCTGAGTCAGCAACCTGTGCTTTGCTTSTAAGAGCAATTAGTGTCATATCGATCAGTTTTCTCAACACATTAGCTTGATCATGTCCTCAGCCAAAATTGTTCCACCTGCTGTAGCATGAAGCATGCACGTTGGAATCTGGGATAAAATCATCTCTCAGAACTCATTTTTTGAATTTCACTTTGATTTGTAYAATGTCCGGTTGTTTTCTGCATTCAAGAACAGGAATCAACTCAACAAAGTGATTTCACCTTCAGTTAAACTTTGAAAAACCCCAATTTATGTATGAAAATAAGTTTTGTTTAATTTGATTATAAGAGCTTTATGAAAATGAAGTAGCTCTTTGGAGTGTGAAACTTTAGTGGAACAGAGGCTGTTGACATATTTTGCGCTTGTACAAAAATAACACACTAAAGCAGTTGTTTAAGGCTGACATTTGAGTGTCCATCAGACAGTCCTAAAACATACACACCTGTTATTTACAAATGGTTGAGCTTCATAAATTAAAATGATTAAATCAAAATCAATAAAGGACCTGTCACGGTTTGCAGAAGCTGGACCCAGGAAGGCAGCGAAAACTGGACATGGAGATGAATCTTAAACAATGTCAGACAGCAGGAGAAGTGAAAAGCTGAGTGGCTTTATGGACAGAGACTGATGAGTGGAGTGTAGAGTCATGGGAACAGCTGAGAGATGATGATGTCACARCAAAAGCGGAGCACAAACAGCAAATTCTTAAATGTAAACTTCAGCATCTAAAGATGCTAAACTTTTGATTCTGTCTTTACATTAAGATGTAAGAGTCCCATACATTAGCAAAATATAAACCTCTACACTTTGGGACATTTAATGTGACAACATCACTCAGGTTATTGAGGTTATTGCAAATTGAGCCTGATCATTCCACAGCAATTTTGAGAGAAAAAAAAACTCCTTGGTGTTGTGGAGCATTGTGGAAACAACATGAAGCCTGCTCGCAACGAAGCGGTGAGAAAGAATTTTATGCAGGACTGGCCTTGTTTGTCTCCAGCCAAGGCCACTACTGTAATCATGACAGAGGTACAGAAACYATCTTCTGCAGAGGTGATGCTTGAGATGGTGTGTCGAGGAAGTGTGGTGAGTTCTTTTAGTGCAAAGCTACATCCTGACACAGTCTGAGCAAGTTGTACCTGGGTGGGTGTAAAGAGTGGGCAGGAGAGTTTTAGGAGGTGTGCAGAAAATAGAGRAAACTTATTTGTTGCCAGGAGCGTAGCAATGTTACGATTGGAGGTTTTCCAAATTAGCTGTGCTCCAACCCCAATTTAATCATGTAGGTCATAAAGAACAGTCGGGTTGTCAACCAGTGTAAAGGAGGCCAACTAGATTTATCTTCTACTTATTTTTAAAGACAAAATGTTTCTGTTTTACTGTAACTAATACAAACTACCAAAATTTACCTCAAATCTATCCGACAATGTGCATTTATTTATGAGCCAGTCTTATATCAAATACAAGTGGGACTAACTGATGAGGCCATGGGCTTCCATCTKTTTTAGGCTATAAAGTTATTCTTTCTCACTTCTCTGATGAACTACTGCCTTTTTAGAAACAGGAGCYTGTTCTCCAGTTTTGGTTTATGCATTCCAACAGCGGTTAATTTCTCCCCCTTATTTAAAGGTCTTATTTCTGCAGGACTGCACATACTGCACTTCCCAGCTTGTCTCTTCAGACTTCATCTTAATGATGAACTAGTTTTGCTCCTGAGAGCTTTGCTGRTTCTGACGTTTTGTGGGATATTGTGTTTGGTAAAAGCGAGCCTCTCAGGGCGGGTGGGTTTAAGACACAAAACCCACTTTAATGACATGCATGATCTGCTGACCCGTCGTGAGGTTTAATCTCGTCTCTTTGAGARGAGAAGCATTCCAAAAAGTCAAAACGTGCAAGTGCGTCTTCTTGACCTCTCAGGTTTAGCTTGACCTGGAAGACTTTAAAACTACTCCAGTAACAACACTATTATTWGACAAATTACACTCCTATTTATTTTACTACACAATGAAAAAAGAATGATCCCAGTCACTTCAAACGTTTAGACTGTCTCCAATAGGACAAATGAGATAGGTTATTTTCGTAAGACTGGCTTCCTGTTAGCTGCATGGGTTGTGTGTGAAACATGGTTGGATTTTTTTTTTTCAGCCCCTTTCCTGATTCAAAGTACACAAACGCTGAGGCTGAGGCTGCGAATCTCAGCYGTGTCGAGTCGAGCTGAAGTCACTTGTCTTCCACAGTTTTTGGCACGCTGCCAGTTTTCAACAATGGGAAAAGCAGTTCACAGCAGAAACTCGGAGCAAAATCATTTATTAGTTATATTATTGATCCTATATAAATAAATCTTGTTTATACTTTGCACACAAGCCTAATGGCACTTTTAAAAATACTGTTTTATTCTTTTTTTTTCACTCACAAAGTAAACTAAAAAAATCCCTTAAAAATTTTGCAAAGAAAATCATTGCTTTTTGTATTAGCTTGCAGAAATAAATGTTAATCTTTTGGTTCTTTTAAAGTACAAAGTTGAATACTCACTTGCATAATGCTTTAGTGCTCAGTGTTTCAGTCTTAGGTGTGATGAAAACTTATTGATTTGTAAGTTTCTCTTTTCCTTTTTTTAGCAATACTAATGTGATAGACAAAGTTTTTTTTAAGAGCGAAGGGTTTTGGGTCTGGCATGGCTGCGGTGTTGGTGAAGTAGGCAGCAATTAGAGTGGTGCTAATGAACTCCCTCTCATTATCAGTGAATCAACAGGACTGTGCTAATTACGGTTAGCAGGACAGATCCTCTCTCCCACTGCGACCGGCTTCAAGGTCCCTCCGGAGCCGCAGTGCACCGGATGGTCTGCCAGCAGCCACAGGTGCAAAACACTCACTGCCAACATTAAAAACAGAACGGTACACCCACAGACATGAGGCCTGACAAGCGCACACTGACACACACACTGACACACACACTGACACACACACTGACACACTCTCTTTCATGTTGTGGTCATCTCACACAGATACACCACTCAGTATTTTTCTTTAGATGTTTATTTTTAGTTTCAGGTCCTGGTGACTACTTATCACCCTGCAGTTACATTCATGAAAGATGCCTGATTTTATTACACAGTTAGTGTTGGTAAARAATTGTGCATCTCTAAAAAATATTCATTTTTTTCATTGTTTTCACAATGAAATGCGAGACCCTGGGAACCACAGTCTCATCTCTGCATTATGCAGGTGATGTATGGTTTTTGGCATCTTCAGGCCAAGAAGTGTGCAAAGGTGTGAARCGGCTGGGTTGGGAGTCAGTTCCTCCAAGTCTGAGGCTATGATTCTTGACTGGAAAAGGGATGGATTTCCCCAGGTCAGGGGGCAGTGTTTGTCTCAAGTAGAGGAGTTTCAGTACTTGGGCGTCACAATGTGTTTATTCACAGTGTTATTGAATTGTGCAATTTCAGCTGATTACTTGTTTATTGATGTAACTGGGAAGGAGAGTAACGCAATATCAATTCTCTGTATATTTTGCACATATGAAGCATTGACAATTAAACAACTTGAATCATGATTCTTGAATCTTGTCTTGTTCATGAGTGATGCTAGGATGGAGCAGGAGATGGTTAGACGGACTGGAGACTCATCCTTAGTAAAGAGGGTGTTYCTTCAGTTGTTCGTGGTGAAGAAATAACTGAGTCGAAAGGCAAAGCTCTCAATTTATTGGTCTGTCTATTACCCCTTTTCCACTAGCACCTCTACAGCATGGTTCATCTTCGTTCTCCATGGTTCCAAGGCTTTTCCATTAGCAGGGATTTGTGGAACCATTCCCTTTTTCAGAACGTACTTAGCTGTGGTTCCAAGCGCTATGCTGGCCTGAAAATGTGACAACAGAAGACTGTCGGTCACTGATTGGTTAGGGGGTGGAGTCACTGGTTTTGTCACAAAAGCTACTCTCACAACAACCTGATCCACCATTTGCATACCAATGCTACMATGTGTCCTCCATTGTTGTGTTACAAATTTCTTTGGCGTCTTCTTCTTCTACTATGTTTAACGGTTGCTGGCAAAAAGCTTAATGGAGCATAACCGCCACCGGCAGGTAAGGCATGTTGGGTCAATTTTCAGACTCTGGGACCGCCTAACTTTACGATGAATCTACCCACTAGAGCTGTAATTGAAATGTAATGGAACACCACCCAAACCGTGCTGAACAGAGTTCAGCCAAGTCGAACTGTGATGTAGAGGCGCTAATGAAAAAGGGTCATGTTCCAACCCTCAGCTGTGGCCATGAGGTGTGGATCATGAACAAAAGAACCAGATCCCAGATACAAATGGCTGAAATGAGCTTCATTCATAGGGTGGCTGGGCTCAGTCTTAGAGGTAGAGTGAGGAGCTCTGTTGTCCGGGGSAGYTCGAAGTAGAGCCGCTGCTCCTCTGCTTCAAAAGGAGTCAGTTGAGGTGGTTTGGGCATCTGATAAAGAYGCCTCCCTTTGGAGGTGTTCCGGGAAATTCCATCTTYATGGCTGGTCAGTTACCTTCTTGACTTAAAATGAACATTGCAGCATTCTCCTTAAAGGGTTTCTGATACTGAGCTGACAGGTCCTTGGAGACCCAGGATTCTCTTCAGCAACCCCACCCTCCACCCACCACTCCATCCATAATGAGGCTTAACCTGAGAAGTCATCCATAGCATTCAAATAATCTTCTGTTCATACCTTGTCGTGTTTTTCTTACTTGAATTTTTCCACACAAATCTAAAATATTTATGAAAAGATTATTGTGTTTATATATTTACCTTTTTCTGTGTTTCCAATTAGAACAAAATGATTCAACATGCTTTGATCTGTGGAACATTGTTTTTACTGGACTTTTGATGTGTTCAGTACTTTTGAAGCTGCGAAAGCAGGATCTGTTGTTTCTTTGCTTTTGATGACAAAAGCAAATCAGGTAATGAAAACTGAATCTGAATGACTTTAGATGTGACAGTCTGTCATATTCTGTGGATTTTCTTTGAGTTGGCTTATCTTTTCTTTTTCTTTTTTTTCTGTTTGGAGCTACCCATTTCACCAGAGGCCTGTGCTCAACAGCAGGTTCAACATATCCTGGGTTTTCTTATAAGATCTAGCCTAACTAACTCTGAGCACAGAGATCATTCTCAGTCGAAATATAACACTTAATATGATCCCGTTTGTGTAAAATGAATAGTGGAACCCAAGAAACAATCAGATTTAGAGAAAATAAAGGATGATGTGAATAAAGCTGATACATACATTAAATTAAAAGGCCTATCATCAAAATCCTTTCATTAAATCACAATTATTTTCATT
>NW_013952629.1:653441-655382 GCF_001266775.1 Austrofundulus limnaeus
GTTGTAATGTGACAAAATATGGAAAAGTTCAAGGGGTATGAATACTTTTGCAAACCACTGTATAACACTTAATATGATCCCGTTTGTGTAAAATGGGTAAATCTGGAACCCAAGAAACAATCAGATTTAGAGAAAATAAAGGATGATGTGAATAAAGCTGATACATRCATTAAATTAAAAGGCCTATCGTCAAAAGCCTTTCATTAAATCACAATTATTTTCATTAAATTAATTTGCTCCAAGTGCTGCTTTTTACTTAGCCGTGTGAGATTCTTTTACCCTTATTCTTTTAAATGTGATTCCAACAGCCCCCTTTAAAAAAATAAATAAATGAGCATTTAAAATAAAACTGATTCAGCCCAGTGAGTTGGCTTAGTCTAAATGAGTTCATTTTCTGTCTTTAAAAGTGTTTAGTTGACTCATAAATGTAATTAGTTTTTAAAGCTTTTTTATAAGATCTATGTGGAAATGAGCAGGAACATATGGGCACATTATGAGAGAGTTTGGCAAGCTGTAGCTGCTGATATTTGCACTTGCAAATACCCACAGAAWATTATRTAAATAAACATRTAATGTAAAACTGACAGCAAACATTTAAGGACTCATGTRAAAATCAATTGATTAGTGTGGTTTTAAAATGGCAAGGTCCATTTTGATTTTGGCYACTTTCAGACTAGTCATTACCTCACTGTTCAAGTCAGAATTAAGTTATATTTCTCCAAACTGAGGCTGTTCARATAAGATACRGATTAGTTGCTTGGTTRGAATTCCTGTCTGTCTCTCCCATGTATTTCATAGTAGACCATTTTGTAGTTTTTTTGAGCGTATGCACAAACCTAGCTCTTCTGGGTCACAGTTCARCCAGGTAAATGCTGAGGTAAATGAAAATGCCGTTGTTATTGTGCCAAATCGATGAGCTCAAATTCAAAAACAGATCTATTGCTTAGATATGTGTGACAAATCTCATCTACAAGCCAAATGGAAAGTTTACCACAAATCAGTTTAGAGCAAATACATCAGGTCTGTATAACAACGTAAATTTACCTGTTGAATTTGTGCATTTACAATGGCGTTTCCATAACAACCCCAGCTTCCTGATAAATGTGTGAAGTCGGCCCACCCCTGAACGGTCCATTCATGGGCTGTCACTGCCCTGTGCCRAGTGCTGCCCAATTCGTAGGSTCMTTCTCATGTGGCCCACAAAATCCCTAAAATGTATCTATTCTTCCTGGAGAATCCTTCCTGGCTGAGGACATCCCAGGATTCATTGCACCGTCAGCAAACTAAACAGCAAAACTAAGACGGATGAGGTTTTTCTTTCTTTTTTTTGTACCAAGTCGGTGTAGTTTTGAAATTCAAAACAGACCAGAGAATTTGTTGTTAAAAGTAAGTTTAGCAACTTAACTGGTAAAATTTTTTCAGCAATGTTAAATATAATGCAGTCACAAGGACCAATACTGGTGCTAAACCTAAATTATGAATGTTTTTTAGTAATTTGCGTGTAACATTTTAACATTGAAGTTATTCCTCCAGTGAACAGACATGAATACATGTCACATCTAATTTTAAAATGTGAAGGCACAACATAAAAAACCAGTCATTATGGTAATGACCTGGTTAAAACCAGGCTACCTGTCCTTCACTTTGCTTTGTACTAGGGTCTGGACTTGCTGCATAGAGAATCGTTGGCCTCTCCTGAAGCATGTTGTGTGTTGTCGGTGTGAAGGAGGCTAAGCTAAGAAGCTAACCGGAAATCGCGTGTGCTTTAAACAACCCTACTGAGAGGAGAAAAGAACCGAGCTGAACGAGATGGCTGTAAATGAGATCTGCTGCTTTGTCAGACTAATTTAATTTAATTTGGAAGCCTTATCAACACAGACTGGCTTCATTCTCTTCCTCCACTGCCGTATGCTAAACTAACTAGCAGACACTGCGCAGAAC
>NW_013952629.1:656118-664185 GCF_001266775.1 Austrofundulus limnaeus
GTAAAAATTAATTTAGAGTTGCATTTATTTTTTCTTCATTATGCATTGTTAAACTGAAATAGCCACACTGACCTAAAATGTCTCCAAGTCAACAGAAATATATCTACAATCGCAAAAGTAAAATCCAATCTTTGTTAAGACTGTAACATTCTTTAAACTACACATGCTCCACCCTCAGTTGTGAACATTTATGTGGTGAATTAGCAGAAGATCTGTCATCTAACTTACAACAACCTCCCAACCTTCCCTTGCTCCACAAACAATTGTTTTACAATAGACACAGCAAGAACCRTTAATCAAACATCACTTGAAAACCAGCAGTGGCCCTCGCCTATCAACCRCTCTAAATGCTTAGTGAAAAACACAAGTTCCAGCTTCACCGATAAAGGAACTTTAGGCTTTTTATTGAGCCTCTAAGGTGGTGAAAAAAATAAAAGACAAAAAGATTTTCAGTGTCAGCCCACAGCGCAAGCCATGAGATGGGACCTGAGCATGTTAAATATACCCCCTTTCCTTTTCCATCTATAACTTAAGCAGAGATCAGTGGCTAACACTCTTAATCCCAAGGGGGTGCTTTCTGAGCTGTAATTTAAAAATAGCGTTTTAATAACACACCACTGCTACAGTACATTAATCTCAGAATTAATTATCTCCCCCACCCCCAGCCTATTTGCTTGAAAGAGGCTCTTTGCTGCGTTTCTTGTGTTTTAGTTCTATTTATTCCACGAATGAGCGGATAAAGAGATGCATGTGGAGTGTCTTGTGAGCGGCGCAGCAATTATGCAGTTGCTAGCGTATTAGCAGTATATGAAAACCAGCAAGTGAATTAGCGCCGCGGGTGTTTCACGAGCACGGTGGTCAGTTAGGTAAGATTTTCACAAATAGAACAACAGAAAGAAGGCTGCGCCACACAAACAAGAAATAATTCAATTAGGAAGCAATTTAAATTTATATACACGTAAAAAAAACGTGAGTCCAATCTAAAGATATTGTGAGAAACAGCTGCGGCATGGAGAATAACTTCATGTTTGTTTAAATTTTTATGCGAGAACATTCTTTTAATTCAATGGCACTCAAAGCCAAAGAAAGCCAATTCCAAAGAGAAATTAAAACACGTCACGTGACTGCAAGTCAGGCCTAAAGGCACCACAAATATTCAAAAACAATATTAAACTGCAATAAATAATATATGAGCCTTCTTTGGCAATATAGCATTCAAGTGTCAGGGGACGCGGGCACTTAATGCAAGTTAATGAAACACAAGAATCGTGTTTAAAGGTGCGGCAGTCATTGAGCGTTTGTTGAACGGTGACGATTGCGTCGCTATAGAAGTCGCTGGCTGATACAGTCAAGGAAGGACACCCCCCATTTTCAATTTTAGAGGTTTATGTATCAGGACAATAAAAATGGGCTTGTCTTTCCAAGGTTCTAATTCTTTTTTACTCTAATTTAATTGTACAGAAAAATGTAATTCTGCTCCGTTTAGTTTTTTATATATTCCCAGCTCACAACAAAAGTACACTTTACAACAACATAGATTATAGAAGGCCAATTTCTAAAAGTTGTCTTTCCAAGGAAGTCAGCAGAATCTTCATTTTGTCACAATTTCCAATCTTGAGAGGTGGCAGTGGAAAAGAAAAACTTCCTTTTAACAGGAAGAAACCTCGAGCAGAACCAGAACCAGGCTGAGGATGGGCGGCCATCGGCCTCAACTGGAGTAAAGGAGGACAGGAAAGTGTCACAAATAAACACAGACAGGGTCCAGGTGTAGTTTCTATTGGGAGAAAGTAAAAGACAAACATGTAGAGTAGAGTGAGTAAAGACAGCAGCAGAGAGAAAAGACGTGGTCATTTTGTCCTCCAACAGTCTAAGTCTAAAGCAGCATAACTAAAGGAGAGCTCAGGAAACCCAAACTATAACTAACTATAGGATTTATCAAAAATTAAAGTCCTAAATATTTTTCATTGAAGTAACCAGAGTGCCAGCCTCACGACAGAAACTGGATGTCGCCGAAYAACTRAAAGCTCTCCCTCCCATTTTACTTTAGAAACACTAGGAACCACAAGTAAACCTGCAGCCTGAGAGTGAAGTGCTCTGTTAGGAAATTGTGGAACAATAAATACTGTAGGATGTTCAGTTTTTTATCATTTTAAACTAAAAGTTTAAAAATATATTACATTGACGGGGCCATTTTATTTACATGCAAAGCATTCTGGGTAAATGATGACGTGGATAGGTCCTCGGTGCGAGGCTGCTAGCGAGATATATCCACCCTGAAGTTTAATCTTGGACAATATCTGACGATTGGCTCTTTTAAATGAAACCAGAGAGCGTTGACAGAGAGGAGAAGGTAGAAATGACTCAGCCTGTAACTGAAAATATGGATGGAGGACAACAGAGCTGCTTCATGGAAGAAGAACCTCAGCTTAGCCTGTTAGCTTAAGCATTAGCCCCGATGCTATCACCGTATTAGCTCAGCGCTACACATTCTCCTCTCGTCACGGTGGTCCTCCATCCACATGACAGAGAGGGGAACACAAAAATGACTCAGGCTGCAACTGAAAATATGGATGGTGCACTAGCGCCAAGCTAATACTAATGAGGCAATATAGTGTCGGGGCTAATGCTAAAGCTAACAGGCTAAGCTGAGGTGGTTCTTCCATGAAGCAGCTCTGTTGTCCTCCATCCATATTTTCAGTTACAGGCTGAGTCATTTCTACCTTCTCCTCTCTGTCAACGCTCTCTGGTTTCATTTAAAAGAGYCRATCRTCAGATATTGTCCAAGATTAACCTTCAGGGTGGATATAGCTCGCTCACACTGAGGACCTATCCACATCATCATTTACCCAGAATGCTTTGTGTGTAAATAAAATGGCTCCGTCYRTGTTAAAATATATTTTAAAAAATTTACTGAACTAAACACCCTGCAGTATTTTTACAGTCTTTATTTTACAGTTAAAATATATGTTTATCAAATAAAGTCTAATGTTACAACTAATCAGGGAATTAAGGGAAGGCATTAATTTTTTTCTTCTTTTTTTTTAGTTGACTTGATCGTCACACCTCTATGCTCTAGAACAGCAAATTGCCCAAACTTCCTTTTATACAGGCAGTCACTCTTACATGATTAGTTAATCGAGTGCATTTGATCAGCACCATCTGGCTGAAACTTTCTCTCCTAGAGCCAACTGATGGTGGCCTCAGTTTTAAAATCCACACAGCTTTTCCATTTTGGCAATGGATTAACATTGTGCTGAGGTATGTTTAGTGTTTTGAGATTGAATTTTTATATTATTTAAAACCTGGTAAGAATCAAAAAATGCCAAGAATAAAACTTTTAAAAGCACGTTCTTTCATTTTCCATGACTGTATGTGACGTGAACTTCATCACTTACAGTGACGCTAAGCTTGAGCAGTTTATCAAAAAAAAAAAAAACAGGACAAATCTTCCTCTTGTTCCCTTTCTTCCCACTTCCTGTTTCCCTGATTGACTGACTGCGTGACCTCTATTGTCACAGCCCCACAGCTGACAGGGATCTCCACACATGCATCACTTTGTATGTTYGCGTCTGAATGGCTGCACCGCTCACTGCGTGAGGCAGCCCCCCCTCCCCGTCCCTCCCCACCTCCCCGCCCGACTCTGTGTATCACAGATAACCTTTACGTGGAGGTGAGGTTCACGCCTCCCGGCCCTCGCCCCTTCCCGCTATCGCTTCAAAGGATCTGGATCTGGTTAAATTCAGACACTAGAGAGACAGTCGGTGCTTGGCATGCATGATTGATGTGGAGTTTGTAACATTAGGTATCATAAGGTGTAATATAGAAGATAGTGGTGTGATTGCATTTGAGCGCCTTGAAGGAAATAGGAAGCTGTTTGACAGCTAGTGGTGTTTTATGGTTTTCGGCTGGTGTTCCTTTGCTCGGGATTTCTGTCCATAGCTATAAAACGAGGACCTGCTATCAATCTGAGTTATGTAATGAGGCAACTCTACATCTCAGACTGCCTGACTCTTCCTCTGACTGTTCCTTTTTTTTCTCTGCTCCTACAAAAATCCCTCACACACAAAGAATGTCTCCCAGACTTTGATGTTTCAATTAACGTTTGATTGAGTTCCAAAAGTCTTATAACCAAACCAAGAACAAATGGCACAAATTTCTGTTACAACAAGACTACACACATTTCTGTGTCTACTACATGACATCCTATTAATTTTGAGTACATCAAGGTGGTTGTCAGTAAAAGTCAGTTCCTCAATCAATTTCTTTTTCCTTCCTTTTTTTCATATGGACTATTTTTAAATGAAAAAATAAGTTGCTAATTTTGCCAGTGCTCTTTCCAGACACTGCAGGTTTAATTGCTAATTGTTAACTGGGAATGAATGAATTTGCATATTAATTAGTTAGCCCATTTGCATTTTTAATTTGCTGCCTTCAAAGGGGGTGAGATAAAAGGTCGCACAATTCTGAATAATTTAAATAATTTATGCTCCATTGGTGAAAAGAAGCTGAACAGAAGTGTTCTGCGGATATTAACCCCTGAGAGCTTTTACCGAATAAAGCACTCCAAAAATTGTTTTAACAAATCTAATTAAACGGAAAAAGGTCTGAACACACAACCACCCAGAGCACCAGGCGCGAAAGTGTGTCCTCGGGAACAGAAAATGCTCAAGAGAGAGTGATGGCGGGTGTATGGATGTGGAGGACGAAACTTCCAGCCCTCTATCCGGGTATGAAGGCCTCTCATAGTCTTTTCATCAYTCAGATTGATCAAATACCCCTACAGGAATGCTGATGGAGTCGGTGCTCGGTGATAGTAATTCTCTGTGAAGTTGAGCTGCTCTTTGCAACGTGACATCCTCCATAAGTAATCAAAGAGAAGCATCTTCTGCGGTGGATCCTTGAAAAGTTAGCCGAGTCTAATTTCGGCTACACGGCCGCGTTGTCATTTTAATGAACGGGCAGTAACTGTGCATGTTCGTTTATCAGATCATCGCAAGGCAGAAACAAGGGGACACGTTGTAACTTTCTGGGTTTAAAGGGATATTTCGGCCATTTTCGAAGTGGCATTCTGTGTAAAAGGTATGAACATGTGATCTTTTTTAACCAGGCAAAGCTAAGCAGATCATAGATACTGTAATAGATATTTTCTGCAAGGGAGGCCTTGGTTGCAACCTAACATACATGTTTTTGGTTTGTGGGAGAAGACTTGTGACCTGTCCAGGATGTCTCCCGTCTTTCGCACATTGACTGCTGGATATGGGCATCATGACCWCTGTGACCCTGAAAGRAAGCAGCGGGTAAAGATAATGGATGGATAGATGGGAAGAGACCAGCACTCCCAGAGAAACCCCACACAAATATAAGGAGAACATGCAAACTCTCCACARAAAGACCCCTGGGCTGAACCAGGGCTTGAACCCAGGACCTTTTTTGCTTTGAGGCAAAAATCAAAGACCACCTCAGTTTGGAGAGATGGAGTTTAATGAGTTACAAGATAACAGCTACTGTAGACTGATAAGATCAAGATCACAGTCAATTGCATATATCTTAAAACATCAGTCTCCAATTTTACTTTTTCTGTGATTATTTACAGGTGCTAAAAGCAGCAACAGCTAACTGTAGGGAGAGAGAAAGTTGTTTCTTTCTGCTGTTGCTAATGTGTTTGCTCAGGATGTGAGACTGCAAAGGAAGTGAGCATTCAACACAACTGTTGGCTTCCAAAGACAGATTGTTTTCTGCACAGTGCCCTGAGATGATGTTCGATGTGACTTGGTTCTACATAAATAAACAGAAATGAATTGAACTGTAGGTTACGCAGTGATGCCTGGAGCACTTTCCGGCAGGTGTTTCACAATAGTTTTGCCAAAATAATCACGTATTGCAAACATGACAGTAATGTTGAAGTATTTTGAATATGGTTTTAAGAAATATGCTTTGGGAACAAGTACACTCAGTCCTAGCAAACTCACTAACAAACCTGATTGCCACCATCCTAAAAAAAATCCAATCTTTAAAATTTCATAACAGTTCATGCAAACATCCACTGACTTTAGCTGCTTCAGCTGAAACTGGCACCTGTCTCCAACTGTCACCGTGAGAGAGACAGGTATATCCTGGACATGTTGCAAATCCATTACAGGGACAATAGAGAAAAACAATCACTCTCATCTAGGGACGATTTTGAGTTATAAGTGAACATGACATGAATGGTTTTGATTTGTAGGAAGAAATATGAGAAAACCCACAGGTGCATGGAGACAACATGTAAACTCTAACCGGGAGGACCCCCGGCCGGGAGGCGATTCTGTGATCCTACCACGCTGAGCCTCTCATGCAAACCTCATTATTTAATTTTTTTACGTCACTGTCAAGTTTGCATCACGGTTATTTTGGCAGAAATTTTAGAAAATTCCTGCAAGATTTGTAGCTTGCTGTTTGCTATTTTTTGCTTACAAATAATGATTAAAACTGACRTCTTTGTAAAGGCTTTGAACCACTTTTAAAATGTGTTGTTTACCCTGTTGGGACTAACTAGTTGGTCCTTTAACTTTATTTCTCTGAAGTGGGGGTCATTCAAAGAMCTGTTTGCAACAGATAAGTGATTATTTTGGTCATAATATTTATACAGAACTCCACTTCAGAATGACCAAAATATCCTTTTTATTTTAACTTTATCTTTCTATTATAACTAGTAAAGATTTAGTATAATCAAAAAAAAAAAAAAAAGAAATCTTTTTCATTTTTGGTGCAAGGACTTGATATTTTCACTCCCTCTTCTTCAACCAGGTCCCGACTGCATTGTAAGACTGTCTCTTCTCCTTTGTCCCAGTGATCTTAATTACAGGCCCTGGGCCCTTCGCAGAGAAGCCCATTTAAATCAGAACACAACCAGCTTCCATTATGGGCTTGGCATTTGGTCTTTGTGCCCATGCTTTTAAATTACATGCTGCCAATCCTAGTGGGCACGGGCAAGATGAGGAGCGGAGGATGGGTGAGAGATGAGGTGAAAGGGGGATGAGAGAAAAAAAGAGAGGGGGCTGAGCGCAAGAGCGGAGGGGGCTACAGGCTGTACATGTCAACAGAAAGATCCCCCCCTCCCTCTGTCTGCCCTCTTTATCACCAGATAACTTATGTAAAGGAGCAGATGAAACCCATTCCCATTCACGTCGGCCTGATTGTCAGAATAAGCTTGCATTCCTTTGAAAAGTGATTGACCGCCTGAAAGCGTACAAATTAGGGGCCTGTTCGTCTTTTCTTCTCCAGTCGTGGGGTTTATTTGCGGCAGATTCACCCAGGCCCAAAATTAAGTGAACTCAGGCAGGGATGAATGGGAGAGCTCTGATTGAATAATTGATTTCCTTTGTGTGGCCTGTGTTTAAGAGGGATAACTAGACATTTTTTGGAGTGTAATCATTGTAATTACTGCGATGATTGGTCATGTCAAATATGACACAGGAAAGGACTGTTATTAACCTTTATTCTCCACATGGAACAAAAAAAACTAGCCTAATATCCTCTTGTCTCCCCTCTACATAAGGGTTTCACCTCTGCTGAAGGCATGGCTGCTGTAGATTGAATGCATGGATGAACTTATTCTCAGTCTTCCGCTCCTGTCCCATGAAAGGTAGATGTGTAATTGACTGTGCAGTCAGAGTCCCTGGTACATCAATGACTCACACGGTTAGCGAGCCTTGGGGTAACTCTTAAACTACAATGCATTTTGACTGCAGAAAACAGTGTAAAAAAAAACTGTGTTCATTACATCCGTCAGATTCTCATATGCCTCGACCTCTCAAGCAGTGCGGCCTGAAATGGACTGTAATGTACTTCAGAGCCTCGGTGAAACATACATTTATCACACAGAGATCAGACACAGGCTGTTGAAGTTGCCGGACATGTGGTGTGCATGAATCACTCAACTACCATCTGACTTAAACAATGAATTCTACAGTCACAGTTTTAAAAGGAATAATTTGGTCATTTTTGAAGTGTTGTTCTATCAAATGGTTATCCACAGTTAATACATTATCAGCCATGACGTTAATCATAGCGCACACAGTATTAGTT
>NW_013952629.1:664695-669552 GCF_001266775.1 Austrofundulus limnaeus
TATATATTCTATACTATAATAAGGTAACTATGTCACCTTCAGTTGTTAGTAAAATGCTGTTTATGTTTAAATAGAAATTAAATTTGACCTCCTCATGTCTGTTTCTAAACACCTTGAAATTGGTCTCTGTCTCTTTAAGAACCTCCTTCCGCTTCTGTCCCGCCCATTTCAGCATGGTCAGGGTGGGTGGGTGTGTGTGCTCTTGGATGAGGAAGCTTGGCTTGGAAACACAGCCCATAGGAGGAGCTGATCCCAAAAGGCRGTTCTAGTCCCAACCAGTCGTTTTTGCTCCCCTGCCTGGCTGTCTCAGGACACTATAGGATTTCTCGAACATGCATGAATGAGTCAAAGCAAGACTCAGGGCATGTTTTTGATGAGAGGATAACATTATAGCATGATATAAAACTCAATAAAGTTGATTTTACATGATATTGCCCCTTTAAGTCTTCTTGCCGAACAAGAGCCTGCAAGAGTTTGGTTCGCATTGCCGGCAGTAAGTAGGACCCCTTCAGGGTAGGAGTTGGACTACGCTGGGGCTGCCCGTCATCGCCGATTTTGTTAATAACAAACATGAACAGGATTTCTCTGCACAGCCAGGGGGTGGAGGAAGTCCATTTCATTGGACTCAGGATTCTACCGCTGCTATTTGCAGATGATGTGATCCTTGGCGTCAYCATGCCGTGAYCCTCAGCTCTCACTGGAGCGGTTTACAGCCAAGTGTGAAGCAGCTGGGATGAGGATCAGCACCTRAGAATCCTACTCCATGGTTCTAATTTGGGAAAGGGTGAATTTCTCTCTCCGGGTTGAGGATGAGTTTCTGCCTCAAGTGAAGTTGTTCAAGTATCTGGGGGGTTTGTTCATGAGTGAGGGAAGAATGGAACAGAAAACTGACAGACGTTTCGGTGCAGCTTCTGCAGTATTGTGTACTCTGTGCTGGTCCGTTGTTGCGAAGAGAGAGCTGAGCTGTAATGTAAAGGTCTTAACAAAAGAACATGATTACAGATACAAGCGGTTGAAATGASTTTTCTCTGCAGGGTATCTGAACTCTCCGTTAGAGATAGGGTGAGAAGTTCAGTTATCTGGGAGGGACTCAGAGTGAAGCCACTGCTCCTCCACATCGAGAGCAGCCAGTTGAGGTGGTTCGRACATCTGGTAAGGATGCTCCCTGGACGCCTCCGTAATGAGATGCTTTGGGCATGTCCAACTGCAAGGAGAAGCAGGGAAGACTCAGGACACACAAGAGAGACTATGTCTCTTGATTGGCCTGGGAATGCCTTGGAATCCTTTCAGATTAGCTGGAGGAGGTGACTGGGAATAAGTTCCTGCCCCAAGACCAGAGTCCAGAATGAACAGAAAATAATGGCTAGATGGATGGAGCAAGGGCCAGTCTTATGAAGTTATTTTTAAGTCTTYCTCAAAGAATGACATACTGATGTAACGCTACATATAGCTAACAAAAAAAAGTATAGTTGCAGAGATTGCAGCTTATAAGTGGCAATCAGGCAGGACACTAACAATCAACCAATAGAATAGTCCTCTTTTGCATGTGAACCAACAGTTTTGATTGTCATTGTTAAACTTGTTTGTCCACCATGTGAAAGCACTGCTTATAAAGCTGAGCTTACCTGCAACTCCTCAGATTGAAGAGTTGTTCACTACAGTTCACTACAAAGAACCAATTCGAACTATCTATTCAACCTTTTTTTTCTTCCTGGGTTATTGAGATGCATCAGGATACATTAGCTAACATTGAACCAAAACATGTTTTGCATGACATTATTTCTTTAGTTTGTTGCTGTTTTCTCAAACATATAATATCAATGTTATGTGAATGAATGTATTCTGAGCACCAAAGACTTATGCCAGTGGCACTAAGGCTGTGAATGTATCAATCCATCTGCACTTGAGTAAAGTTTTGGACTGGATCAGACAGAAGCATTCACAGACACATCACTATTAGCATATATATAATTTTTTTTTACGGTGGTTCTATTCTTAGCACACAAATATTTGCATAGTAAAAATGGGCTGATTTTGAGCAGACATAGATGGTTTGAGAAAGACTGCAATAAATTAAAGACATTGGTAACAGGTACAAATTGAATATTATTTTTTGTGGCATTCGTTCAAACTGGTATGTCATTTTTGAGAGTTCCTTTATACGCCTGAAAAACAATAAGATCAGGCACCCTTAGCCAATAGCCTAGCCTGAATAAAGACTTCAGCTTTCTTCTCCATATTACTATCATGACTGACAAGGTACTTATTTTGTACAACTGTTTGACCGAGCATCACTTCTAAGATTATCTCTATAAAAAAGGCAGAACTTACTTGACATGAAGCAACATTAAAGCCTGTTTMTAATTCATGTTTGTGGTAATCAACATACATTTATTAAACAGCAGAAATAAAGATGGGAATAAAGTTACCCCCAGTTCTTCCACTGTGTATGTTTTAAAGCAAACTCTATTGTGTTGTGGCAGCTGAGTTGTACGGAGTCTGCTTTTATAAAAAAGTACAGTCTGATAATCGACTAGGTGCTGAAAAACTCCAAGTATAGTTTTGGTTTTGATTCATTTGCAATCATTTCACTTTAAAATATGTTTAAATTATTTGCAGAATCGATTTGATATCGCAAATCAGACTCTGACTTTGTAAAGTTGGCATATATCATGTGCCCTGACATTTGTTTGTCTTCAGTTGTACTTCTGGTATGTCCTTTTAAGACCAACTAGAATTTTGTAGTTACTGCAGACCACCATGTAAAGCAGGCAGTAATGTAATTACTTGTGTTTGATCATAATGTGGGTGTTTGCAAGTCTCATCCAGGCAGGTTGTTCAGTAAGTGTGTATGTAAAACTTGTCTCTCAACACCACAGTTCAAAGATCATCTCCCACATAGCCTTGCACATCCCCACCTGTCCATCTTTGAACAAGAGCTGCACATTTCAAATCTGTCACCAGAAACTTCAGCCCTTTTTGCCCCTCAGCTGAACTTCTTCAGTCAGTCCTGCCCGCCTCGCCAGCTGCACAGAATTTTTGAAACTTCATTTGAGGCTTTTAATTAGGTGCCTCAAGTACTTGTAATAGGGGAAATGTGATCAGTGAACACCAAACAGATGGCACCTGAGAACTGTATTGCATTTTCACCATGACATAAATGAGCCATGTCTTAAACGGTGAGGATTAAAGCTTGAAAATGACCTTTTTTTATTCTCAGCCCTGTTGGTCACTGATTCTGGTACAGAAAAGAACTGTAAATTGTGTCCTGCTGAGTCCAGATCATGTTTCAAAAACAACCAGTTCACTTTTTTTGTTAACCTTTTAGAACCCAAAACCATTTCTACTTTTATGAAAATTATGTGGGTTGTAAATTGTAAAAAGGGGTGATGACACCAGTGTCCGAAAGCACCAATAATTTTATTTAAGACATTGTTCTGTTTTAAGCTGTGTATAGACAGTCAATAATCTGTATTTACATTTTCACAAATCAGGCAGCACCATGGCTCAGTTGGTAGAGCTAATACCTTGTAGCCAGAAGGTCTCTGGATCAAATCCGGCCCAGGGACCTTTCTGGGTAGAGTTTGCACGACTTTCTGTGCATGTTTGGGTTTTCTCCAGGCACACCAGCTTCCTCCCACAGACCAAAAATCATGACTGTTCGGTTAATTAATAACTCTAAATTTTCCCTAGGTGTGAGTGAATAGTTGTTTTTCTCGTTTGTCTCCATGTGTGTCCCTGTGACGGACTTGCGACCTGTCCAGGGTGTACTCCGCCCCTCGCACAGTGACTGTTGAATGGGCACCAGTGACCTCCATGACCCTGAAAGGAAGAAGCAAGTATAATGAATGGATGTACACAAATCATTTGTACTATTACATTGCCCCACAAGACATGTCAACACAACTAATTAAGGTTTTGCGTAACTCCGCCCACTCAAGAACCTCCGCCAATATTCCAAACTCCACCAATCAAGGTTASGACAAACTTGGTCCACATTGAAGAACCCCACACACACAGACAAGAATCTCGCTCTAGGTACTCCAGATACCTCTACTGGATATCAGAATCAGCTTAATTGGCCAAGTATGTTGACACACAAGGAATTTGTTTCCGGCAGATAATTTCTCTCCAATACACATACATAAAATATACACAATGATGGAAGCACAATAGCATAAGCCATAAACATTRTAATCTGTGGATTATATTCAATAATATATACATTAGGCACTAGTTAAGACGTCTAGTGTTTGGGATTGTTCATCAAGGAGATGGCCAGGGGGAAGAAGCTGTTTTATATRCTATATAAAACAGCAGTCTAATATGTTTATTTTATACTATATTTATATGGTTTCCTCTTTGCATGATGGAGCTTTAACCTGCATTTTTGATGGCAAAATATGTTTACAGTGATTTGTAGAGTGTTCCTGAGCCAATGCAATAATGTTCGTAACAGAATCTGTTTTTATAAGTGTCCAAAAAATAACTGGCATAAAATACAGACTTACAGCTTTGAAATCAGAGCTTTCTCCAGTTTCTGAAAATCCTTTAGATGGCTGAATATTTGTAGTTTTCCTAATTTTCTGTTGAGGTGCATTTTTCCAAAATAGTTTCAAACAAAATTTTTCAGATACTGGTGAATCTCTGCCTATCTTTACGTCTAAGAGATTCAGCTTCTCTAAAATTCCTTTTTATATGCAGTCCTCTGACCTGATGTAAATTAAAATAATAAATATATAAATAGGAATAAATAGCCTTTTGTTGCCTGTTTGAAGCTGCTATTAAGTTCTAACTTATTTTAGATATTTCTCTTTCAAATATTTAAAAACCCCATTTGTTTAATGTGTTCCATTG
>NW_013952629.1:670607-672850 GCF_001266775.1 Austrofundulus limnaeus
TGGAGAGCCGTTAACCAACATGCAAATTAGCCTGCAGTACCACTGCTCTACCCATATGAGCAGCAAAAAGACTTTTTTAGACCAAATATTACAAATTTGAACAAATACGCACAAAAACATCAAAATTAGCACAGAAACAGTACTATATAAAATTTAGACACATTCTAGGCAGTTTATCAGCTAAAAAAGGTTAATTTTGGGGTAAGTTACTCTTTAAATATACTCATTGATCTGGCATTTTTAATGTCATCTTCCAGATTATTCCATAATCGTACCCTGGACTGAAGTTCTCCGTTCCGTCTTCATCTGGTTGTTGGCCCAGCACCCTGACTGATATCTGTAATATGATGGATTTGATACAAATACACAGGACCGATACATCCTGAATGTTTAGTGAATAGTTTTCTGGTGAGTACACAAAAAGCAGATTATACTGCCTCGGGAGTTTTGAAATTTTAAAACAATTGCTGGAATTTATGCAAGAACATCTGCATTTAATATAAACKTTTTACCAATAAATTCATCAACAATGATTGGAGGGAGAAAAAAATCATTTCTCCAGCAGGACGAGGGTTTAGATGAAGACACAAATTTAGTCTGGAGTTGCTTGCGACTGTGTCGTCCTGCTATTTGTGTTTCCTAATGACTTTCTAATTTCTCATCAGTGGGTAGCTGGCCTCCACAGCAGGCAGACAGAGAGCAGTGGCAGAGTGCCATCCAGGAACAGCTGCTCCTCCATGTTGTGTTTACGGTGTCTGTAGGCCTGACTTACATCCTTTAGGTTGTCTTTAAATTGAAAATGTTTCAGTGAGTTCAGGGCTTTGGTCTGAGCTGAACCATTTCCGGCTGTTGCACTTCAGTGCTCGACTTCAGGTCCAGATAGTTTTKTTTGCCACACTCCTAATGCGACAAGATTTGCTTTTATTGTTTTGGTATTTTAATAAAAGTTATGTGTTTACATGAACAGTGAGTCGTGAAACCACAGTAAAAACCAGAGTGTTAAAATATCAGTGTTAAATTTTTCTGAGTTAATTTAACACCCCTAGRTTTATTTTAACACTTTCTGCGTAAACTGACATCCAGTGTTGGTGTTAGAGAGATTTTTATTTTTATCGTACAAAGAGCACAGTGAAATTACAGTAATCACAGTGTTGATTTCCTCAGTGTTTTCTCAACACTGGACAGTGTTAAATAAGCTCCGCCCACTGTTAAGTCTTATACAACACATAACAGTGTTGTTATATAACACCATGCAGTGTTGAAATAAGTATTCTGAAAAGCCCCGCCCACTTCCACCTCAGACCAGTATTTTCTCAGCAAGGAATGCTGGTTAATCTTGTAGAAATGATGTTTTTCTATGTTTATGACTATTAAAGAAGTTCATGAGTGTAATAATTAGTTGTTTTGGTTAGTTTTTTTGTTCAGGTTTATCAGTTGATCAAGTTTAAGTTTGTGTTATTGGCCATAAATCTTAAAGCATGAGTGAGAGGTACTTCCTGGTGTGTGAAGGTCAACTCCATTACACTTATCCAGAAACTACTGTGTAATGTTGATGCAACAGTAATATGAATTGATCTAAACTCTAAAGTGTTAAACWTACACTTTCAAATTTGCTGTGTAATGACACTTCATAGTGCCTGTTTTAACACCCCTCTACACAGTAAAAGAGTAAATAATTACCACAGTAGAGTGTCAAATTAACACTCAAAGGAGGTACATGAACCTCCAGTGTCAACCATCAATAACTCAATGCAGTGTTGAAAAGCATGAGAATCAGAGTTGATTTGTCTCCACAGTGGACCTTATTAACTCTGCTTAGAATCATATTTACTCTCAGAGTTATTTGACTTGAAGTGTTAAGTTTTATTAACATTGTACAGTGTTAGTCAGTGTTCATTTTTAACTCTGTTTAGAGTTAAATTGTATTCTGAAAATTTATCACTAGAGTTAAATTGACACCAATTCCGATAAGGACCAAAYAGACTTGGACACAGTGTTAAATTTACCTCTTTAAGTGTTGATTTAACACTGCACAATTTACTGTGTAGATGCACTTATCTGCTGTCACTGAACTGAACACAAACGTACCTAACAGACAAGAGTGATTGTATTACTCATGAACTTTTTGATTTTGGACCAACACACTGTAAAAAATGAAATGTTGGATTTACTTAACCATGTTATGTTACCTGGTTCCACTTAACTGAGTTGAGTAAATTCAAAGCAATATACCAGTTTTTTAA
>NW_013952629.1:673399-677143 GCF_001266775.1 Austrofundulus limnaeus
AGTGAAACTTTTGTAATAATCAAACTGGTATAAAAAAAAAAATAAATGCAAATAAAACCGAATAAACAGTTAGAGAGGCCAAAAGAAATGTTAAAGCTGTTGCCAGTGCCTCATTCTTTGCCTGACAGTAGTCTGAACAAGACAGGCAGAAATCAATACATGCCTACTGTGTTTTATTTCAGACATATGACTAGTTTAAAATACCACTCACTTCCAGTTTAAAGAGAAAAATTGTGAGCTCAGGTACAATGGAAGCAAAAAGAAGTTTGGATGTGCAAACTCTGCACAGGTATTTGAGGGAACATCAAAGGTCCTGTAGATGTGAAACACACTGAAAGAAGGGGAAAATGCCAACATTTTGATGAATGAGTTGTATAAGAAGTGTAAATATYGTGAATAAAAAGGGTTTGCAAAATTTTAGAAAGTTACGAAAAGGTCAAAAGTTAATGTAAGACATTACTCTAATTTTAACTCTTATTGTATTTTTGTAAAAATAAAACATTAAATCCAACTTGTTAAAGACAGAATTGCCAGTTTCATCACTTCATGTGCAATTTTTCACATTCAGATTCTCTTTACTGTCATTCAAACATAACATCAGGGATGCACTGATGACCCACAAACTTTGAATGGTGTTTCCACTGAGCTCGAGCCAATTTCTTACAAACCTTGTTTATGTCGTTCTGTCATGATTCTGAAAAGTTTAGAACCCAGGAAAGCTGGCTGACACGGTGAGTTCATGAAAAATAAAAACTCAGCTTTATTCTATAAACAAAAAAAAAAAAACATGGCTGACATGGCAGCAGTTACTTACAAAGACAAAAAACTTGAAGTGATCACAGAGGACAACAAGAGAGAGAGAGAATTGCACATCTGGACAAGGTGTGAAAACCTCAGCTTTTGCTGAGGGAGAAGTAGAGACTACTGGAATWAACAGACTGGGACTGAAGAACGTGATAAAACCACCTGTCAATCACAAAACCAAACAAAACAAACCATAATGACCAAAAGAAAATAACCCTAATCAAAAAGAATAACCTAAAATTAGCTAAAATACTGATGCTAATACTGAGACGTGCAGCGCCATTGTACATTATAGGTGATCAAACTACATGTTTATATATATATATTTGTATTTTTTCTAAAGCTATGGATGGAGCAGTGAACTAAAAATTGCATAAACATTGCTCCTCATAATAGAAATAATAAAAAGTAAAATTTCTAATCGATAGCAATATGGCATAAATCTTGTGCCAGCAGGAAGTGAATTTGAATTGCTCAGATCTGAATGTGCATAATTTGAAATTGAATGCATTGTTTTAATTTCACTAAATTTAAACTGAATTTAAAGTTTTGAATTTGAATTCATTTATCAAAAATTCAGTTTGACTACTTTCACTTTCAGTTCCATAATTCAATTTCACTTCCAAAATTCAGATTTTTGTGTCACACATCCTGGTCCTTGAGAAAGCCAGCCAGAGTAATCAAACACAGATCCACAGATTTACGTTTCACTTTGGTGAAGTTTCCCTCCTATAATGTAACTGAGTTGATGCAATCCACCGTAAAAGTGACAAAAACAAAGTTATTTTATTGCAGTGATTAATTTTACCTATAGAAAATGTTACATTTACATCACATCATAGATCAGTCAGCAGCAGCATCTGATCAATATGTCATCCATGATGTGATGTAAAGGACATTTTCTACATAAAGGTAAAATTAATCACAGCAAATAACTGTTTTTGTCACTTTTATGGTGGATTGCATCAACTCTGTTACATTACAGAAGGGAAGCTTAAACGAAGTGAAACGTAAATCTGTGGATCTGTGTTTGATTACTCTGGCTGGCTTTCTCAAGGACCARGATGTGTGACACCAAAATTTGAATTATGGAACTGAAAGTGAAAGTAGTCAAAGTGATTTTTTAACAGACCAAAGTACAGTTTCAAAGCAAACTAATTCAGATACAAAACTTTAAATTCAGTTTCAAACCAATGCATTCAATTTCAAATTATGCACATTCAGATTCAATCTGAGCAATTCAAATTCAATTCCTCCTGGCACAAGATTTGTCCCATGGCATAGCAGAGTTCTTCAACCCTGTGCCTCATGACTCACGCACGACCCGCTGTCCTGTTTTGGATGTTTCCCTGCTTTAACACACCTGACTGAAGTGAACTAGTGATTGACAGACTTATACTAAACTCGACATTTTGAGAAGGTAATTTAATTATATGAATCAGGTGTGTTGAAGCAGGTGAACAGCTAAAACATGCAGGACACAGTGGGTCACAAGGAACAAGGTGGAAGACCTGATCTATAGCAATGACTCAAAGATGAGGTTCAGTAGAACCCAGAGATAAAGTCAGGCTAAAAAGCAGCTGTCTGTTTGCCTTCTTCTGTAGAGCTTCTCTGCTTTTGGAAAATTAACAACAATAATTATAGTTTTGCTGCCTAAATAGAAGAAATCCATACAAGCTACTCCCTTTCCTGGCAGAGTTTTAAACCAAAATCATCACAGAAGAGACAGTTACAGTCAGTTTGGTCAAACCTTGTAAGTATTGTTAATATTATGTGAGATCTAGTGAAATATGTTGAGGATGACTCTTGGCAGGTACCACACCAAAGTTTAGCTCAATATCAGTAAAACTGAATGCCGTGTTTGCATCGACTTCTAATCATTTTGTCATTCATTTCTATAGCCCAACCCTGACCTTTAATTTAACCCTATCCAGCCACAGTACATACCTACCCCTAAACCTAACCTAAACTTGTCCTGATGCATTTCAGTAATCCAGGTAGAACTAAATCAAAAAGAAAAAATAAGTAGGTCCTCTGGATGRGTTCTTCTTTACTGAAACATTTTGTCTCTACAAGAGACTTCTTCAGTCTGGTGAGTTTCAGATGAACTCAGCTTTATAAGCACTGCCTCCACCTGGACAAACAGGTTAGTCACATGCAAAAGAGGGCCATCGACTAACAATAGGCTTGATTGGCTCTATTGTTCAAAGATTGTTGTCTTCTCAGTGTTCATTGCTGTCTTCCGCCTACAATGCTGTCATTGCAAGTATGACTCAGCCCCCAGTGTGCAAAAGGTGTGAATCACACTGGGGGCTAAGTGTGACACTGTAGATCATCAGATTCTCTTACATAGATTAAAACATTGTGTTGGCCTGCGAGGCTCAKTATTAGAGTGGTTCAAATCTTACTTAGACAACAGAACCTTTTCTGTTCATCTGGACCAATCATGTTCTGGGGCTAAACCTTTAAAGAATGGTGCCCCCAAGGGTCAATTTTAGGGCCCATTTTGTTTATCTTGTATTTACTGCCTCTTGGTCAGATTTTCCAAAAATTTAATATTTCCTTTCATTGCTTTGCAGATGACATCCAGATTTATTTGCCCCTTAAATTGCAAAATGGTAGAAATGATTCTCTTCAGCTGTTGCTAAGCTGTTTAGCTGAAGTTAAATTATGGATGGAAAAAAACTTTCTTCACCTTAATGAAAGCAAAACTCAGGTTCTACTATTTGGTCAAAAACTTCAGACTACAAATCCAGATCAGATTCTTGGTTCCTTGGCTCGGTCTTATCAGACCTCTGCTAGGAATCTTGGTTTTACTTTTGACAGCTCTTTAAAGCTAGATAAACAAGTTAGTTCTGTCGTCAAATCTTACTTCTGTTTTAAGGACTTTGAAGGACTTATCCATGCATTCATAACAACTCGTCTGGATTACTACAACTC
>NW_013952629.1:677525-691305 GCF_001266775.1 Austrofundulus limnaeus
GCCTAGATCATTTTAAATCGCTTCTTAAAACGCATTTTTATTCGTTGGCATTTAATTGATGTATTGTTTTTTGCTCTGTTTTGTCATTTGTGTTGTTCTTGTACAGCACTTTGGTACAGCTTTATGCATGTTGTAAAGTGCTATATAAATAAATTTGACATTGACATTGACAATCAGGGCCCCAATGTTACCAAGACAAAGATGGAAAGAGGGACAAAAACAAGGGGACTTTGAACCCTCACTTGCATTCACTATGTTCACATAAGACAACACAGGTCAGGTGATGGGGCAYATGACCCTCTGTGAACACTAGAGCCAATCAAGCCTATTGTTAGTCGATGGCCCTCTTTTGCATATGACTAACCTGTTTGTCCATGTGGAGGCAGTGCTTATAAGGCTGAGTTCACCTGAAACTCATCAGACTGAAGAAGTCTCTTGGAGGAGAGACGAAACGTTTCACTAAAGAAGAACCCATCCAGAGGACTGCTTATTTTTTCTTTTTGACTAACCTAAACTCAATTCACACTTTTAGTCTTAACCCCCCACCAAAAAAACAACATTTGAAATTATGAGGCCTGGGCTTTGGGCCCCATAAGGAGCAGTGAGTCATCACAAATATATTGTTAGCCTAATTGTTAGCATAATTGCCAATGACATATTTGGCCACCAAATGACTTGGACACTTATTCTATAAGGCTAACAATATTTAGGAAAAATGGGTCTTACAAGATAACAATAGCTAGTAAAAGATCATTACAATCAATAAAGAGCCAGTCAGCTGTACACATTTGCCAACTGTACTATAATAAATSAGAGTAAAAAGACACTGACAGCGAGACAAATGGCAGTGAGTGACATTTCTCTTCCAGCACGCTGGTCAGAACCGTCAGAGCAGCCGAACACATCTCGCAGGCCTCCTGTGATCTCAGGCAGGAAGGAGACAACACTTTCAGATCAACACCCTGTCATCTCACAATGTGCCATCTCTCCCTTTGAAGGCACAGTAGTATTGTTGCAGTTGTTCTGATGTGAAACTCTTGCTTTTATCATCCTGTTTTCGGCAAGGAGGAGAAGAGTGGGAGATGAAGGAGGCAATTTCTTTTTAACTCAAGCCCACCAAAGTGGAGGGAAACAGCGTGTTGACAGGTGTGTGAAAGCAGTCCTGCTGGGTCAACTGGGACACTTCAGAAACCAGTTTAGACGGCAGCTTCAGAAAGGATCCCAGAAAGGGGGAACAATAGGTTCTCTGGTGGTGGAGCAGCTATTAATGCTCATGTACAAATCAGAAGTTGGTGCTAATGGCCAAAGATGTCCGTTTCCACCGCAATTCATTGTTTCCAGCTTTAGCTGTGCTGAAAGGCTTATGTGCTCGTGCCTCTACAAAGTGTCTTAGGACAGAAGCCAGAGAGATTAGCTCCTTGTCCTAAATTACCAGCCAGCTGTAAACTACAAGTCCCATTCCACTGCAGGAGGATCAGTCCTCCCATTAGCCTTGGCAAAGTGCCGACTACCAGTGTGAGGTCGGTCGTCATCAGGAGGCCCAGTTGGGACAAGACCCTCTGTCACTCATTGCGACGCATGTCATAAACTCATTGTGTTGCCATCAGTCTGACGATGTAACCACCTCCACAGCAGATGGAGACCCAGCAGGACAACGAAGGGGGGCAAGCCCTGAGCCTCGGCCACATACAAAATACACACGGTAAGAGSAAGAGAGGCAACAACTGTAGGGATGCCCCTTTACCCCAGACCGGATCTCCTGTGGATACACCTCTAGATCAAGTCCTAATGTTTTCCATGATTAATTAGAAACAAATGTAAGCAAGTCGATTCTGTTAAATAAAAGGCTTGCTTGGAATTTGGAAACACTCATGCGTCAAGTTTTTGTCCTAATAAACTAAAGTCACAGGAAAAAGAAAGTTTCCAAATGTAAGTCATACTCTGTTGTTAAAAGAGAGAAGAGGTGTTCTACTGCAACACTTGTTTAGTCTTTAACCTGCTAACAGAGACCTATAGAGTCTGGGACAGAACTCTTTCTCTTACAGCAGAACACAGTCTGACTTTGGGGTCATTTTGCTGATGCTGGTAAAATCTGTCTTAAATGATTCACGGATAACCTCTCTTTGTATAACACTAGACTCCAAAACATTTGGAAATAGCCCTACAACCCCTCCCAGAGTGTGTGTGTGTGTGTGTGGTGGGGGCTTTGTTTTATAATTAGTGGTGTCCCAATACTGGCATCAGTATCAGGCTCGATACCAGGATTTTTACATACTCGTACAAAATGCCCTGATACTCGAAACTAATATCGACACTGGGATACCGTATCGATACTCTACTGAATTTGTTCCAATTTACATTTCAAGTGAAACGTTTGTCAGTTCCATGTTTAAGCAATWTATGCATGTTAAAAAAATCATTTTTAATTATTTTTAAATCTTACAACAGTATTATTGTGTATATTTAAAGTGATCCAGTCAGAGGGGCTGTAGCTGTATAAGCAGAGCCGCTGTGTTCTAAATAAAAGGAATGTGCTTTTAAAGTYATTGTGTAATGTTTAAGTTCCAACTCAGCAAATACTCTGTATCCCTCGCTTTTATAGAGGTGGTTACACTGACGATGATCGGTTAATCAATGTATTTGATCTGTGGCTGACTTTTTCTTTCCCAAAATTCTATGGAAGCAACAAGGGTAGCCTTTAATAATTACTGATAGGATGTAACCTGTTGTGCGCATTTGCACACCTGAGGTTAGACAATTAATTAACCCTAACTTATTATGTTAAAACCCTAGAATTAAAAGTCTGGACCGTCTTTTTTCCCATGACCGTATCTTGGATCTCCTCTAAGCTGCTACTGTGGATCACAGCTGCAGCTATCAGTAAAATGTCTGAGCAGTAAACTAACATTTCCCTCCACAATGTAAGCGTGAAAAAAAAAAAACACTGACATACATGTTCTGCACGGGATAAAGATGTCTCCCCTCCTGTGAATGGGGGGAAACGTAATGATATTCATAAAAAAAGACCACCTACCGGAGACACCGGAGGAACAGTTCCTTAGCAACAACACACAGTAGCGCACTCTTACAAGCCACATCTTGGGAAATTTTGACCAACTTGAGATGCAAACAACAGAAAACCTTTAACTAGGCCATGTTATGARGCTGCTCCCTATGGCTGGGTCTCTGCATGTCTCGTCTGGCACAAATCTCCTCCTAATGAAACCTACTGCAGATCCACMAAACATAATAAAGGGAACAAAAGCCAGCTTGTAACCAAAAGCCTTTTGTTTTTGCAACGTAGTAAAGTTCCAAACTACTTTAAAATGAAAGAAAAATTGATCATTTGCTTTTTCACGTCATAGCCTTGCCGAGGGTCGCTAAACAGCTTGTCAAGATGTAAAGAAGTCGAACTTTGAGTCTAGTTTCTGATTTACTCAAGCTCTCTTTAGTTTTAAACATTAAACTGAACTGGATCCTGCTGTTTTCTCCTTTGACTCATCTGAGTTCAACTTGTCTGCAAGATGCAAAACCAGTCTTTATGTGTAGATAAAGTAGTTCAGGATTTCARTTGTATGCTTTCTTGTTCTTATTGTCATCTGCCAAAATGACCTGAAAACAATTACTGTCCAATAATGAGTGATGKTTTTTTTTCTCCCGTCTTTAATTACAGGTAATCAGAGACAACAGACTTAAAAGAAGCACTCAACAAAGAGGACAGGGAGGTCAGAAAAGTCTTATCTTTTACGTGCAGTGCCTCAGATTAAACTAAATAATCTGCAAAAACTTCATAAAGAAAACACAATTGCTGTTTATCAAAACTGGAATTGCAAAGAAATGTATTGATCATCACCTGGATATTTTAATTTTCCATCCAAATCGTTAAATTAAAGCTTCAAAATCTGTGCTTTTCTTTGTCGATGTTAAGAAACAGATCACTTGGTAAAAAGATGATCCCAGAGCTCTAATCTGCAGCAGTCTGAGTTATCACTGAATRCTTGGACCTTGAATGGTGGATTTATGCTCCTATTGTGTGATTGTRGCTGAGCAGAAAGGCTTCGTCACCCTCTTGTGGTGAAAAGAGGAAATTTGTCACACTTCTTCAGTCRAGAAGCAACAACCTGAGTAGCACTTGTATGTTGGATGTTTGTCATGTTCCTAACGAGAGGAAGGAAGCCGGTGCAGTTCGAGGGTTTTATATTTCTAATCTAATCTGTGGTTTATAATGAGTTCCTGTCTTTTCTTTCACTATTTTAATTTAGGTTTGTGTGTTCACAGGTTATGCACTCCGTAACGCCGATGAAGAACACTGGCACTGTTGAACCTGCATGGCAGGAGCAGCTCAGACCTGCACCCACGTAGCTGCCCTACTTTTTAAGCTGGAAGCAACAGTGCAGATACAAGGCACAAAAACTGTTGCATGCTGGATGTTACCTGGTAATGTCCTGATGCATCTCAGTAATCCAGGTAAAAAATCAAAAAGAAAAAAWTTKTATAGGTCCTCTGGAYGGGTTCTTCTCTAATGAAACGTTTCGTCTCTCCTCCAAGAGACTTCTTCAGTCTGAGAGTTTCAGGCAAAATTCAGGCTTTTAAGCCCWGCCTCCATGTGACTGATACTCACATCACATGGCTATCGTTGACACCTAATTAACATCTATTGTTAACGGGGTGGAGTGATACTGGCAATAGCAGCACTGTAGGAGGGGGACAACTGAAAACGGAGGCCTCCACCTCTGTTTAATGATGGACGGTCTTTCTTCACAAAAATGGCTTCTTTTACTCCTCTCTCAAACCAACGTTCCTCTCTATCAAGAATGAGAACATCCTCATCTCTGAAAGAGTGACCGCTGGCCTGTAAATGAGTGAAAACTGCAGAGTTCTGGCCATTAGATGTAGCTCGTCTGTGTTGGGAAATTCTTTTGAACAGTGGCTGCTTTGTTTCCCCGATGTATAACTGGTCACAGTCCTCCTGGCACTTAGCATATACAACATTGCTCTGTTTGTGCCGGGGCACCGGATCTCTGCTATTGCCAGTATCACTCCACCCCCTGTTAACAATAGGTGTTAATTAGGTGTCAACGATAACCATGTGATGTGAGTATCAGTCACATGGAGGCAGGGCTTAAAAGCCTGAATTTTGCCTGAAACTCTCAGACTGAAGAAGTCTCTTGGAGGAGAGACGAAACGTTTCATTAGAGAAGAACCCGTCCAGAAGACCTATACAATTTTTTTCTTTTTGTTACCTGGTAATGTGATCAAGACCCACTCTGAAGTCAGCCATAAAATCGATTACACTACTTCAGCTTCTCAGAAGAAGCTTGACAAAACAATACATACACAAGGCTCAACAACAACCAGAAGAAGCCGTCCACAAAAAAGAAAAATTCCACCAGCGACTCTGGAAGATTTGGCTCCTCTGCTGGACACACTACTGTTGGTTTGTCAACATGGAGAAATATTACACACTATACGTACACAATGAGTAGCCGATTATCTTACCACTAGCATCTCTGCACAATAAAAACAGAGTCCTGTCAGCTATTTTACTTTGCAACACAAAGATGCTGCATCAGTGACTGACGAGCAGGCAGCAGGCATTGAGCAGCATTCTAGCCAAAAGCAGAACGTGTCCTGCTTGGTACAAATGCTGAGCTGGAGGAATTACAGCTCCCAGTATGCATGTYGTGTTTGCCACCAGTTTGGAAAGCACTGAGAGTTGTAAAACACTGTGTTACCCAGGCAAAAAAGCTTCTCCGGTGCAAACAATATGGGGTGTGAAGCATGAGGGTGATGCACAAAATGCCTACATTACAATCACTGCAAGCAGCCACAAAAATCTACAAATTAAACCATGTGGTTACAACTTATCAAGACTTGAGTTCTTTACATTGCACTGCTAGACTTTTATTTACGCTAATATATGGCTGSACAAAAATAAGCTTTCTAGAAAATATATTACCTCAGATTATGTTCATCACATTTGTTACCTGGACCTAAAAATGTGTTAAATTACACCACATGTTGACCGTTACTTGAAATGTGGTTAAAACATTCAGTGTTTACATAAAATGTGATCACATGTTTAACTGAAGTGCTTGAGTAAAATGTTCCATGAAAGTTTACTTCAAGAATATTTATTAAATGTGAAAAATCATCCATTTCATTTTTATTCACCTGTACAAAGACTTCAAAACAAAAGGTGACAACAAATACAATACTGTTTTTTACAATCTATATTTAACATACCAGAATTATGATCTCATATTAACATGTGTTGGTTTTCTTGTCATTTGGTTTACAACCACAATTGAACACGTTTACTAAACTACAGCATGCATTTACAGTCTTGTCAGGAAGTGTCACCTCCTCATCCTCACATATAGGCAGCAACCTAAGATATAGTTCTATGTAACATTTTGTATTTGTTTCTCATGCAGCCAATCACTCTTTCCACATGAATTCTTAGATGAGCGATAGCTCGTGTACAGCGGGTAAAATAAGTATTGAACACGTCAMCATTTTTCTCAGTAAATATATTACTAGAGGTGCTAATGACATGAAATTTTCACCAGATGTYGGTAACAACCCAAGTGATCCATACATACAAAGAAATCAAACCATAAATGTCCARAAATGAAGTTATTTGTAATAATGTGGAATGGCACAGGGAAAAAGTAYTGAACACACTTACTGAAATTTATCTAATACTTTGTACAAAAGCCTTTGTTGTCAATGACAGCTTCAAGACGCCTCCTGTATGGAGAAACTAGTGGCATGCATTGCTCAGGTGTGATTTTGGCCCATTCTTCCACAAACAGTCTTCAAATCTTGAAGGTTTCGTGGACCTCTTCTATGAACTCTGATCTTTAGTTCTTTCCATAGATTTTCTGTTGGATTCAGGTCAGGTGATTGGCTGGGCCATTCCAGCAGCTTTAGTTTCTTTCTCTGAAACCAACTGAGAGTTTCCATGACTTTGTGTTTGGGCTCATTGTCTTGCTGAAATGTCCAGCCACGTTTCATCTTCATCATCCTGGTAGATGGAAGCAGATTTTTATCAAGAATGTCTCTGTAYATTTTTCCACTCATCCTTCCTTCAATTATTTGAAGTTTGCCAGTACCATATGCTGAAAAACAGCCCCACACCATGATGTTCCCACCTCCAAACTTCACTGTTGGTATGGTGTTTTTGGGCTGATGTGCAGTGCCATTTGACCTCCAAACATGATGTGTATTCTGGCATCCAAACAGTTCAATGTTGGTCTCATCTGACCAGACTATATTCTCCCAGTATTACACAGGCTTGTCTAAATGTTGTGCAGCAAACTTTGAAGGAGCTTCAACATGCTGTTTCTTCAGCAGTGGAGTCTTGCGTGGTGAGCGTGCATACAGGCCATGGTGGTTCAGTGCATTACTTATTGTTTTCTTTGAAACAATCGTACCTGCTAATTCCAGGTCTTTCTGAAGCTCTCCACAAGTGGTCCTTGGCTCTTGGACAACTCTTCTGATAATTCTTTTCACTCCTCTGTCAGAAATCTTGTGAGGAGCACCTGGTCGTGGTCGGTTTATGGTGAAATGATGTTCTTTCCACTTCTGAATTATGGCCCCAACAGTGCTCACTGGAACCTTCAGAAGTTTAGACATTCTTCTGTAACCGATGCCATCATTATGCTTTGCAACAATAAGGTTGTGAAGGTCTTGAGAGAGCTCTTTACTTTTACCCATCATCAGATGGTTCTTGTGTGATACCTGGCCATCATTTGGGACTGAACCAGCTGATATTAACTTGCACAGACAAGGGGCAGGCTTGCTTTCTAATTACTGAGAGAGTTCAGCTGGTGTCTTGGCTTTCCATGCCTTTTTACACCTCCCTTTCTTCATGTGTTCAATACTTTTTCCCTGTGCCATTCCACATTATTACAAATAACTTCATTTCTGGACATTTATGGTTTGATTTCTTTGTATATATGGATCATTTGGGTTGTTACCGACATCTGGTGAAAATTTCATGTCATTAGCACCTCTAGTAATATATTTACTGAGAAAAATGTTCACGTTTTCAAACTTATTTTACCCGCTGTACTTTAAATTGGCTGCTTCTGATTCAGTGGCAAACTTAGTGATAGAAATAGAGAGCGAGCCCCTTTACAAATGTTTGCCTGGATCCCCTAAAAAGACAAACTAAGCACAGAGGGTGAACGATTCTGTAGCAAAGCCTCAATTTTCATACCGCAATACTGCAAACCAGACAGCAGCACAATATGCATTTTTTCCTACAAGAAAACTAAAATTTTAGATATTTTTATTATTAAAAAATGCTAAATAATAACAAAAAATAATAATTAGGCCTGGGACAATGAGGCATTGGAAACAGTTGAGCTGATTACAGATTAGAAAGAGGTGAGTGGCAGGATGACTAAGAGAAGCTGAGCAACAAAGGACACACAGAGAAAATGACAAAACAAATAATAAAACACAAGAATCTCATGATGCAAATGACCGCAAAAGACTTTAAAGTGCCTGTGACATGCATATTCTTCAAATACAGAAAGTCAAAGAAAAGATCTTTATATTTAAGAAAGTTGAAATAATACACACGATTTAACCCATTTTGTTCCATAACTGTTATATTTTCTTTTGAACTTGGCTCAGCCAAAATGAAACAGGAAGTGACATCAAAGGGGAACTCTTTAACAAAGTAAACGCTCTGGTCTTTGTTTATTGAAACAATATTATTTGAGCTCTGACTCTTCTTCATCTCTCTCTCTCTCTGATAGAGGCTCAAAATAATACAGTCTGGGTTGTTGGCTGTTGTAGCAACACTCTGTTTACGTGCAGACATTTCCCTTTGACATCACTTCCTGTTAATTTACAGGCAAATATCTCAACAACTGTTCATCTCAGCGACATTAGATTTCTTTTGCTATATTTTATTAATGTCCTCTTTCTAAAAAATGCCTTCATATTTAATACAAAAATTTGACATCACGGGCACTTTAAACAAAACTAATAAAATTAAAATAAAATGAAATGAAATAAAMTAAAATAGCAGATCATGACTCATTAAACATCAAAAAATAAAACAATACAAAGATAGCAGGCAACACAAACTAGATATTTCATCAGAAGCTGAACTGTAACACTGAATCATGTTTTGTGTTGTTGAGAACTGGGTCACTTCTAACATTTAACAGGAAGTAACAGCACTGCACAGCAGGGGGCGCTGTACTGTATAATATTAACATGACAACGATGTCCAGTAATGTGGGATCTTTTACAGTTTCATCATTAGACCAAACATACCGCTGAGCAAACAAACTATAAGCTGTGCTGAACAGCCTCCCAATGCCAGACAAGAACCAACAGAAAGTTCCCCTCCTCATAAATTACTGGAACTAATTTCCCCAAACTTTTCTGTTATTAACAGCAAACAAAGAAAAATTGCCTCCATGTTCATTAAACCCCTGAAATTCTACAACRAAATGACATAAATGTTAATTCTTCACACTTAGAAATGAAAGACAATCCAAAACTTTCCATCTTGCTGACTTTACAGTCATTTTGAAAAATCAAACTTGTAATAAAAGGGGATACATATATAGCCTATATGTTTAATATTAATTCTAGAAATTAAAATGGGTGATAAAATCCTGCCTGAGATGCTCAACGTACTGATGAAGAGTTCACTTTGTTTTCTAACWATGTGACATTCTGTGTTCGCACACAGCCCGCTGACTATTTCTTTGAAATTATTACAGATGTTCACAGCTTTTGAAGTTTGACAAGAACTAAACTGTGTATTAAGACTATAGATTGTTTTGCCACAGCATTAATTGGACTGTGGAGGAATGGTTCTAAATTAACACAAGTTAAATAATAATGGGTCTATTAGTCAGTGAAAACAAAGCAGCTCCGTTAAAAGTGTGTGTAATTATAATTTAAACAGGAAATTGTACATTTCATGAATCAAGAAAACAAAGTCATTAAGATAGTTCTGCTTTGAAAGACAGAACAGGGCAGAAAGATTCATGTGAACATATGATTTTTTATGGAAGTTCACCATTTCGTTTCTTTTTTTTTTTTTTTTACATAAACAGAATATTACAGTGAACCCCCACAGTTTGCGGACTCGGTCTTTTGTGGATGTTTTAACTWGTACTAGTTTGTGGTAATCCCCACAATTTATCAGAAAATGGAAATGTTTGCAGTCAATATCAATCATTTTGGTGAGTACATACGTTTTACTGTATTTCTATTCAGTTCAATTAAAAATGTATTGAAAGCTTGTTTTAGGTTTCGATTCTAAAGATCGGCACTTAAWGTAGGCTTGTTTTTGACCATATCCACTACAGCGGGTAAAATAAGTTTTGAACACGTCAACATTTTTCTCAGTAAATATATTACTAGAGGTGCTAATGACATGAAATTTTCACCAGATGTTGGTAACAACCCAAGTGATCCATACATACAAAGAAATCAAACCATAAATGTTCAGAAATGAAGTTATTTGTAATAATGTGGAATGRCACAGGGAAAAAGTATTGAACACACTTACTGAAATTTATCTAATACTTTGTACAAAAGCCTTTGTTGTCAATGACAGCTTCAAGACGCCTCCTGTATGGAGAAACTAGTGGCATGCATTGCTCAGGTGTGATTTTGGCCCATTCTTCCACACAAAAAGTCTTCAAATCTTGAAGGTTTCATGGACCTCTTCTATGAACTCTGATCTTTAGTTCTTTCCATAGATTTTCTGTTGGATTCAGGTCAGGTGATTGGCTGGGCCATTCCAGCAGCTTTAGTTTCTTTCTCTGAAACCAACTGAGAGTTTCCTTGGCTTTGTGTTTGGGCTCATTGTCTTGCTGAAATGTCCAGCCACGTTTCATCTTCATCATCCTGGTAGATGGAAGCAGATTTTTATCAAGAATGTCTCTGTACATTTTTCCACTCATCCTTCCTTCAATTATTTGAAGTTTGCCAGTACCATATGCTGAAAAACAGCCCCACACCATGATGTTCCCACCTCCAAACTTCACTGTTGGTATGGTGTTTTTGGGCTGATGTGCAGTGCCATTTGACCTCCAAACATGATGTGTATTCTGGCATCCAAACAGTTCAATGTTGGTCTCATCTGACCAGACTATATTCTCCCAGTATTMCACAGGCTTGTTTAAATGTTGTGCAGCAATCTTTAAAGGAGCTTCAACATGCTGTTTCTTCAGCAGTGGAGTCTTGCGTGGTGAGCGTGCATACAGGCCATGGTGGTTGAGTGCATTACTTATTGTTTTCTTTTAAACAAACGTACCTGCTAATTCCAGGTCTTTCTGAAGCTCTCCACAAGTGGTCCTTGGCTCTTGGACAACTCTTCTGATAATTCTTTTCACTCCTCTGTCAGAAATCTTGCAAGGAGCACCTGGTCGTGGTCRGTTTATGGTGAAATAATGTTCTTTCCACTTCTGAATTATGGCCCCAACAGTGCTCACTGGAACCTTCAGAAGTTTAGACATTCTTCTGTAACCGATGCCATCATTATGCTTTGCAACAATAAGGTTGTGAAGGTCTTGAGAGAGCTCTTTACTTTTACCCATCATCAGATGGTTCTTGTGTGATACCTGGCCATCATTTGGGACTGAACCAGCTGATATTAACTTGCACTGACAAGGGGCAGGCTTGCTTTCTAATTACTGAGAGAGTTCAGCTGGTGTCTTGGCTTTCCATGCCTTTTTACACCTCCCTTTCTTCATGTGTTCAATACTTTTTCCCTGTACCAAACCACATTATTATAACTTCCTTTCTGGACATTTATGGTTTGATTTCTTTGTATGTATGGATCACTTGGGTTGTTACCAACATCTGGTGAAAATTTCATGTCATTAGCACCTCTAGTAATATATTTACTGAGAAAAATGGTGACGTGTTCAATACTTATTTTACCCGCTGTATATGCGGCTTCTCACGATTGCTCTGTAAATTTCTGGAGGTTCGCTGTTTTTACCTAATTTCTCTCTGGGATCAATAAAGTATTTTTGAATTGAATTGAATTGAATTGAATTGTACTCAAGACAAACTGCCGTATTCTGGGTATAACCTACTTCATGTCTCTCCTACTAAAAGGACTTAGTAGCAATCACAACTCTTCTGGCCAGGAAGCTCTTACTGCAAGCATTCCTAAATATCTGCAACTCCTTAAACAAGATTGACTAGTTGTCCTTTATTTTATTTAACTGGGGGAAAAAAGAAATTATCCAGAAGAGAATCGATGAAGAGCTGCTGCTTCTCAACAGCCAGAGAGAAGTCAGTTGAGGTGATTTGGGCATAAGGATGGACTCTGGAAGAAGACTCCAGGATAGATTGAAGACATGCTGAGACGATGTCTCTCGGCTGGCAGGGGGATGACAGGATCCTCCTGAAGAGCTGGAAGAGTTTGCTGGACCTCCCTGCTCAAGCTGCTGCCTCCACAACCCAACTCTGGACTAAGAGGATGGATGGATAGATGGATGGATGATTCTTCACTCTTCAAACTTTCTGCAAACTAGTTTTTGAAACCATATGTCAATATCTAGATGCATAGTTTTTCTTTTATTGCATAATTAGTTGTAAACTAATGTCATCACAACTTGTTGAAATGTGTTGCTGGCTTGGAAGGCAGGAATAAATGTATAACCAATAAAATGTCAAAAAAGCTTTTTCTGTGAAAATGCAGTGTGAATGACGAGTGCCGAAGTTTGTCGAAAAAGCTAAAACTGAACTTTTAACTTAGCTACCATTAGCCAAGGAAAAGCTAATAGGACACAGTAGTCGTAGGTAAAAGCAAAACATGAGCTAAAAGCTACAGCAAAACAGTTGTCACCTTAAAAGCCAAAATTCAGCAAAGCAGCGGACATTTCTTTTAGCTGCTCCTTTCTGCTGAGATCACCACAGGAAGCAAACTCCCATGACATAAAGCCTGGTGTTAGCCTGGCTGATCATGGCTGCAGCTGGTTCAGTACACTGCAGCATGCCTTTTAACACGGACGAAAAAGCGTGATCATATCTCCCCGTGCTGGCTTCCCTCCACTGATTCTCTCTTGGCTTTAGAATTGATTTCAAAGTTTTTTTGATGACCTATAAGGCTCTGAATGAACTGGCTCCTGAATACCTGTCTGACCTCCTGCAGCCCTWTGTGCCCTCCTGATTTGCTCTTGGCTGTCACACGGTCCAGACTGGTCCACAGAGGTGAATCGAGCCTTTTCAGTTGCGGCTCCTAAACTGTGGAACCATCTGCCCCTTCATGTTAGACAGGCCTCAACTCTTGGAGTTTTTTAATCTCATCTTAAAACACACCTTTTTTCAAAAACTTTTAATGTACTATGAGAGTTGGTTTTCCCTATTTATTTGGTCTGTCTTTATGGTTTATCATTATTTGTGTATTCTCTGTAATGCTTCGTTTTTAATAGTTGGAATATGTGAAGCACTTTGGCCAACAGCAGTTGTTTTTAAATGTGCTATATAAATAAAGTTGACTTGACTTGAAGCAAGTGGATTCTAGACCATAAAGACACAGCCTTAATGTCCTGATTGAGTAGGAAATTACATGAATTTCTAAAATAAAATAAAACAAAATAAAATAAAATAAAATAGCTGAAATTGAACTGAAGTAGGCTAGTTACAATTCACACACGCACACGCACACACACACACACACACACACACACACACACATATTAGGGGTGCAACAATACATGTACACATATCGAACCGTTCAATACAGTGCTTTAGGATCAATACTCACTATGTATCAAAC
>NW_013952629.1:691696-694592 GCF_001266775.1 Austrofundulus limnaeus
TATATATATAGACGCTATATGGGAACTAATAGGTAGATTCTGACTCAGAATTTACACTAAAAATGTTGAAACAAAACATAAATTATCTCTGGTTGATACAATCTGCTGTGGGACAGATGACAAATAAGTTTTGTTTCATTTGCCAATAATTTTTGAGCTTTTTCAGCACAAAGAATGTGGTTTACAGCTTTTTCAAAAAGACACTCACTATCTAGAGCCGAACTTATTAAACTGTCTGCTTGTAAGGCTGAAGTGTTTCAGCAGACCTTTAGACCCTGRAAAACACAGAAGTGCGCCTTAGAATGTTTTTAACAAGACCGCAGCGCCCCCTTGTGGACACTGTTAGGAATGATCCAAACCCAGYAAACTGAAATCAAAAACGGATTATATATTTTGTTCATGACAAGCGGGCTGAATATTCCTTCTACTTTGTTATCACGAGTTGTAATATTTTCAGAAACAAAGTTTTCAAACTTTTACTCAYTATTACTGTTCTTACCACCAGTATTACAGCTATATTGTTGAAGTGAACTGAATTGACTAAAACGGTTTACAGCTAGATGGAACAAATTCTTGGATTACTAAAACAATGTGCTTTCAAAGTAATCATGTATACTATACTGAAGTAAACCAGAAATATTGATTTGGTAGCATCTGGTTAAGAACTAATTTATACCTTGCWATAAAACTCTAAAGTACACATTCTGTTACAATTAAATGATCACAAAWTTTCTAAAGAAAAAAAATCACAATATTTCACCATTGCCAAGACKTTATTTGTTGCACTGCACCATCACCTCTTTGTTGTCTTAAGTTCTGCAGATATTGTAAACCTTGGGCTGGCCCATGGCATAGGCAGTATAGGCAAACACTAAAGGTGCCATCAATCTAGGGGGCACCAAAAACGGGGGATCAAAATAAAATTCTAACTTTTTATTAGAATATTGTTGATTTAATCTGTAGAATGATCACTGGTTCCTCAGGTTTATGAAGGCAATTTGTTATGCGGGTTTGGTGTTACATAGGACAGGATATTTTGCGATAAAAAAGTATCATATGATGCTATCAAGACTAACTCATGCTGCTCAGGGTGTAAATAAAAACAAATTAAGGGTAATGGAAGTTTCAGTTATGATCTCAGATAAAGTTCAGATTAAAATCTGGTTTTTAGTGCTCTGCCTTCATAAAATACTGATTTTATGTTTTATTAATCCCAATACTTTAGTAAAATGTTATTTAAATTGTTGGAAAATGCATAGGTTCGAGAAGATCTTTTACAAAATCTTCCTAGGAGTATACCCCTGGACTCCATGGAACTGCTTCACTCTGCAGCTTCTGGTTAACACTTCAGGGGCCTCATGTACAAAGACTTGCGTGAATTTCTTACTGAAACCTGACGTACGGTCAAATCCAGAAAACGGCGTACGCACAAAAAAAATCCAGATGTATCAAACTGTGCGTACGCCTGAATCCATGCACATTGCTTTTGTACATCGCAATTAACGTGGAACTGAGCGCAGGTAAGACACCTCCCCTGACACGCCTTCATTAACATATGTTAAACCAGCTCATCCATCCATTCTGAGTCTGAAAATATTAACTTTGCGCACGAGTTTATTACCATAATGACTGTAAACACAGAGGAACTTAAATGTTTGGTAGAACATAGATCTTAGTTTATTCCATAGCTGATATTAAGAAACAAGTCTCTGCGCCTCAGTAGAGTTCACATGACGTGACGTGATGCTGGAGAGTCCACACAAACGCAGCGCGCCACTGATATGAAGAAAAGTAGAATTGGACTAGGGTTGTTCAAATCATGGAAAACTAAATAAGCACTGTGGTCCTACGAAGCTTGTCCGGTGACAGTAGATTAAAAAAATGTACACGTGGCCACCAGATAATTAACTTGTGGCTGGAGTATCATTTTGTGCAGCCACGTCTCTTTCAGAGAGATACAGACATTATTAGAGTCAGATAAGAATACCGTTTTTGTTTTAACTGTGCCCTACATTTGTTTTTTACTTTTTTGGTATAATCTAAAGAGTATACCTCAATGGTTAATCTAAACAGTTCACTATTCATAGTACTAGTATTTACAAGATAACATTGAACACCCCAGGCGTGTTTCAGGAACTTTTTTTTTACTGTGTTCCTGTACATGGCATGACTCCAACTCTCTCCACAACAAGTCACARGGTACGAGAGGAGCCCATTTTGGGTGTTTCGCTAAACTGGCAGACAGAATGCTTCYGTACGCTTCAAAATTCATTCTGCTGCTGCCATCATCAGTTAGCTACATCATCAATAAATATTAATGAGCCTGTTCCAGAAGCAGCCACGCACAACCAAACCATGATATTACCTGCACCATGCTTCACCGAGAAGCTTGTGTGCTTCGGATCACAAGCATTTTCTTTCTTTCTCCACACTTTTTGGCCTTTCATTGGTCCATCAGTCCATGAGACTGTCTTCCAGAACTTTTGCAGCTCATTTGCAAATTTCAATCTGACCTTCTGATTCTTTTTACTGATGAGTCATTTGTGTCTTTATGGCCTCTGTATTTCTAAGTGGTTTAAAACATGGACATGTAAATACCAGGAAATAAAAGCTGACATTCTGAACTCTTATCTCGTGCTCCTCTTTTGACCTTAAACTCAAATGTCTTCAGTACAAAAAGAACAGAATTTGACTTGCTGTTCCAGTATTTTTGCAGGGGACCGTGCATTAAACTTAGCAGTCAGTTTACCTTTGTTGATTCTGGACAGGTGACAACCAGGAAAACGTAATGCAGAGCATTCAGCCTGTAAACACGAAGCTGAAGTTAGCTTCCGATTCCAGCTTCCGATTCGGGGAAATGACTAAAGGGATATTACAACTAATTTTTCACTACCTG
>NW_013952629.1:696879-697987 GCF_001266775.1 Austrofundulus limnaeus
TGGGACCGGGGAGGAGGAGCTCTCAGCAGCACAATGGAGAAATGTGTTCACGGCAGAGTCTCTCAAAGTCTCAATAACACCAGAAAAAGAGTCGCTAGATTTTCACTAGTCACTTTAACAGTCTCTAGAGCGTCTGAAAAGTCTGTAAATATAGCGAGAAAGTCGCAAAATCAGCACCGCTGTGTTCCACAACCTGCCACCTCTCATGTCAGTAARCMGCGTGTCRGGTCGATTACGTCACACATTGGAGCGGTCAAATTATCGTACATTATGGGATTTTTGGGATTATAATGATTGTACATCGTACAAAAGGCAAAGAGTCGCCTTCCTGTGTTTTTTCATATATATGTGCATGGGCATATTGGCTTCATAGCTCAGTGGTTAGAGCACTGGTCTTGTAAACCAGGGGTCGCGAGTTCGATCCTCGCTGAGGCCTGGACTTAAATTTTCAGCTGTTTACGTGTTTCGAAAAATTTAACATTTTACATGTTTCACGATTAGTTTTACATCGTCACAGATGACGCTGGTTGTTGAAAGGAAAAGCAGCGAGACACGGTTAAGCATAGGAAAGTCCACAGAATTAAATSTAGACCAGTGTTCAGAGTATCACAGGAAATTTAATTTATCAGTATCAGCACGTTTCAAAGCACATAGAGAAAAGGGGTGGAAAATGTCGTGGTTAACATGTCAGGATGGCCGAGCGGTCTAAGGCGCTGCGTTCAGGTCGCAGTCTCCCCTGGAGGCGTGGGTTCGAATCCCACTTCTGACAKATCTGTTTTTTCCTTCCTGCATCAGTGCGTGAAACTTTGAAACTGAATGTTGTTTAAACTCATAATCTGAGGTGGGTAGAGTACCCAGAAACTGTACTCAAGTAAAGAGTAGCACTATACTTCAACATATTTTTACTAAAGTAAAAGTAAAAAGTAGTCATCCAATAAATGACTCAACTGAGAGTAAAAAAGTGTTTGTTAAAAAGTAGCCTACTGAGTAACTGATCAAGATATCAATCATTTAATATTTTAAAATGATGCCAACAAATGGACTAAAATGTGAAATTAGGTTGAAATTTTGGTATTTTAAAGATCAAATGAAAGCAATTCATATAAAT
>NW_013952629.1:699242-700920 GCF_001266775.1 Austrofundulus limnaeus
ATTCTTAAAAGCAAATACTTACTTTTACTCAAGTAAAATGTTAATGTGGTACTTTTACTTTTACTAGAGTACATGTTTGTCTGTTTATCTGTACTTTTACTTAAGTACAGTGTTTGAGTACTTTCTCCACCACTGCCTTTAAGCAAAGTTTAGGATGCCATCTAAAACGATGTCATAGCCATTGGAATATGGGTCATATGGTATATTTTGGGAGAGTAATAAAGTCTGTATAGTGTCCTATATTTTGTAACTAGTAGACTGTTTATACGTGTTTCCACCAGTTTTGTTTTGTTCTCTAATATTATGGGGTTTTTCAAGTCTGATCACATCTGAAGGGGTTAACTACCTGAAAGCAACATTAAAGATGTCTAGGACAGCAATAAGTAGTCTACCCTAAATCTCCACAGGCAAATGGCAATCATGATGAGTTTGCAAGGAAGAGTAGAGCAGGTTTTGTAGAGCCAGCTGAATGGCCAGAACAAAGTTCGACTCATCAACACGTATGCATTGTCTTTCTTTCATCCGATGTTGGAATCTATCATACCAAATAGGACAAAAGATGCAGGGCGGTGAAAAGATGCCCTTGCTTGATCTCTAAAAACTGAGGAATTAGGTTTGGTTGAGGAGGGAGCAGGTCAAGGTAAACATCCAAGCTTAAGTTAATGAATACACCAAGAAGAATTCAGGTTTTTGCAACTTTTAAACTTTGGACCAAGTTTATTTTCTCAAATCAGTTTAAGCTTGGAAGGAATTCCACCAAATCTTAAAATAGGATCAACTTATCAAAGCATGCATTGATTTCCACGCATCAGACCCCTGATTTACCCTTCAGCTGGTGAAGCAGGAAAGGCTTCCTGTAGCTTTATGCAATTACACTAATCTACAAGAAGACTGGGGGAAATAAGCAAAACATGGGGGAGTAGTTTGAGTCATCACAGGATTTCACAAAGTTTTGCTGAAGGAACGCACAAAGGTTGAAGGCCAAGTGAAGCAGATAGACATTGTGAAACAAAAACACTTTTTATTCTGCTCCTGATAATGTTTTGGCTGATCGTTAAGCGCACTTCAGATAGATGATGGCTCTCTCTCTCTCTCTCTCTCTCTCTCTCTCTCTCTCTCTCTCTCTCTCTCTCTCTCGCTCTGGTTTCCAGCTCCTCCACATCAACCTTTATTTATGTTATTTATGTTGTAATTAAAAGTCCAGGCTTCCTTGAAGAACTAATAAAAATCTTGTATTGTTGCCACTTTGGTCAAACTTTGAAAATACCAATTTGCACCATCTCATGATACTGTCTGTTAGTTCTTGAAACATTGGTATTTATATATACAGCGGGTAAAATAAGTATTGAACACGTCACCATTTTTCTCAGTAAATATAATACTGGAGCTGCTAATGACATGAAATTTTCACCAGATGTCGGTAACAACCCAAGTGATCCATACATACAAAGAAATCAAACATAAATGTCCAGAAATGAAGTTATTTGTAATAATGTGGAATGGCACAGGGAAAAAGTATTGAACACATGAAGAAAGGGAGGTGTAAAAAGGCATGGAAAGCCAAGACACCAGCTGAACTCTCTCAGTAATTAGAAAGCAAGCCTGTGAAAGTGCAAGTTAATATCAGCTGGTTCAGTCCCAAATGATGGCCAGGCATCACACAAGAACCATCTGATGA
>NW_013952629.1:701835-716635 GCF_001266775.1 Austrofundulus limnaeus
GTTCTTGTGTGATACCTGGCCATCATCATCAGCTGGTGTCTTGGCTTTCCATGCCTTTTTACACCTCCCTTTCTTCATGTGTTCAATACTTTTTCCCTGTGCCATTCCACATTATTACAAATAACTTCATTTCTGGACATTTATGTTTGATTCTTTGTATGTATGGATCACTTGGGTTGTTACCGACATCTGGTGAAAATTTCATCTCATTAGCACCTCTAGTAATATATTTACTGAGAAAAATGTTGACGTGTTCAATACTTATTTTACCCGCTGTATATATATATACATATATAGTGTTGTAACAGTAACATTAAATTCATAGCAGGTTTTCTGTTGGCTAGTCAGTTAACAGTAGTAGGTACGTGTCTGTCATAAGATTAATTGACCATCAATAAAAATTAATCATGCAGCCAATTAATCATTTGTCTTGGGATTTTAAACTAGTATTTTGTGTCTGGAAAATAAAATACTTTTGTGGATCGTCTTGGGTGGGTTTGAACTATTAAAGTTCAATAAAAGCAAACTTCCATATATTGACTTTATTCTGAAGAAGGGTGAAATGCAGTTAATTACAATAAATTCTTAAAACATGCCATGTAAATATTATTTTATAACATTTCGTCGAATATTGTTGTATTTTTTTTTAAGTACTCCCAGCAAAGAGTTCAGTTGTTTCAGGTTTGTGTACTTAGACCTGATGACCAGCAGGTGCTGCTCTAAGTCAACATCCAATCTTACCCCACTGCACTGAGCGTTACTTCCTGTTATTTGTTCTGAAAAGTCATAAAATTACTACCGTACACACACACACACACACACACTGCAGCTTCATGTTGTCTCATTTAAAAGCTGCTTGTGTGTTGCAGATAAAAAAAAAGGCGTTGTTGATTTTGTTCCTGTAATTTTTCTGACAGTCAAAAAGATAAAAAAAAAAATGTTGTGATTTCAACCATCAAAAAAGTTTCACTTGACCTGATTTGGTTACTTTCCATTCCGCTTCTCACTTTGTTGAGAATTGTCCCGTTGCATGCTTAAGCTCATGACCTGGACACGCCACAGAACATCATTTACAAAAAAGTAGAGACAAGATCCTGAGGTTCCCAAAGCAGACTCCAAACAGAATCAGAGGGAAGGGACAGCCATAATGGAGATCATCCTTAACAAAGAACAAGCTCAAATTTGCAACAAGATACGTATATGTGGACACAGCTCCTGCCTTGGTTTTATGAGGATCTGCAGTACTGAAAAGCAACCCTAACACCACAGACTCCCACAGCATCCCCTTCAGAGCACACGGTCACAAGCCTTTATCAGGTTCACAAAACGTGGACTCAGAAGTCAAACTTCCTGCCCTTCCACTGAATCCAACTCATCCACAGGTGGTGATCAGTTGACAACTTTGCCTAGCTGTTTATTCAAATGTCTGTGACGTAGGGCTGCAGGTTTGATACACAATAACATAACCTTTGGCCGAAGGTGGTACCATGAACCRTGGAGGCTTCAGAATATTCCCACAACCTAATCTCTCCCTGGGTAACTCCATTGTGTGAAAGAGTGCAGTTGTGTTTAAGAGCCCAAACTGCGTGTAAAGGTGAGTCCAACTACAGGATATCTTAGTCGGTGTTGCTCAACATCACACACAAGCTTTGTGCTCTGTCCTTAGAGCTAGTTTCTGCAGCCAGGAATTGGTGCACAAGGGGACCCCCTCTCACACGGCACCTGGCTTGCATAGTATCTAATCTCAAAAGTTCTCCTTTCAGGTCATGGTCCCACATGGAGGTGGCATCCTGTCTGCTTGGCACAGCTGAATCCCAGAAACCAAGGATCAACCACCAGGCACACAATGGTGAGCTCCCCCTGAAGGCCTGGTTCCAGAGGGGTTCCCCATCGTTCCTTTTCCAGACAAGGCATCCTAACGCAGTAGTTGCTTATGTATAGAGTTTCACTCAGCAAAGTTTTCGAGATTCTTATCTTATAATGAAGAAAAGCAATCATATTTATTTTCTTTTTTCAGCACCAGGGTCTTGATKCAAGCGCCGGAGAACAGGGACTGTTTTGTTGTCATGGCTGGCATGCATGGTTTTGTGCTGGCTGTTGTTTTAATGTTATTATCAACAGAGAGTGCAGATTGGAGAAAATTAAGGCTCTCACTGGACCAGAGTTAACAAAAGTGTCTGATTTATTCAGACTCTTCCAAACCTCAGCTCAGTATCTGTAAAAGTGATTACWGTTGGACCGTTTTTGTGTCTTCTAGGGTCGATTAGTTTAGGCAGCCATTTAGAATCAGGTTGATGTGCAAAGTTAATGTAAAAGTCCAATGCTTACTTTTTGTGTGGTTTTTCAAAACCCAATCATTAGTTCAGAAAAGTAAACAAACACACAGAGGCAGTTACACGATCACCCACCTTTCATGGCAGCAGGCATTAAATATTAATATCTYCAGAGGATTAATTACTAGTGACCATGGACAGGAGAGTGAAGTGGACAGGATCCACAAACACAAGTTTCACTTTTCAGGCCAAGTTGGAGAATTTCCTCTTTTTTCTTATCATTTGTTTATTCTAAAGTTCTTTCAGTCAGTACACGCCTCTTTGACGACATGCAGTGTTTGACCAACCAAACTGGTACAAAAAAAAAAGAAAACTGACATTAAATTTAGCTGAATTAGGTTTCAGCGATAAATCTAGAGGTGGGATGAATGGCTCTTTGAGGGGATCCAGATTGTTCATATTGTTTGTTGTAAGRAGCCGTCTGATGCAAATTGTTTGCGAATGTCATGTCGTTAAATAAATCTATTTGGATATGTTTTGATATTTAGGGACCATAATGGCTAGGAAACTTTAAAAGAGAAGTTATAGGAAGCATATCCTCTTTGATCTACTAAGTTTAATWCAAGCACCTGCTGCATTAGTCCTGATAAAAAGCAAACATATTTAACAGAAAACATTAACCAATAACAAACTAACTGTAGTGGAGTGTTCCAGTTTTTTATATTACTATGACTTCTCCAGATCCAAGACCCCTGAGCTGGACCACCCACCCAACCCTAAATATAACTTTAATGTTAGCCCAAACTAAGACCACTAGTTTAAAGTCTTATGTCTTTCTTCTAACATGACCAAAGTCACCAAGAAGGCTAATATGTTTTCATAAAATACTAAACTTAGAATTCTGCACCTCCACACAGATTGCATTGAAAACAAAAGACCACTTAAAATGTGGATTGTTGATGTCTACAGCTGTTTCAGCAGTATTTTACTGGTTGCGCATAAATTCCTTAAACTCTCTATAAAATGGTTGACAAAGTTTAATTTGTCTCATTAAAATGTCTCCTGAAAGAAACACAGATATTTGGAAGCTGCCATACTTCCAAAAGTTGGACTTTCTGATAATCAGCTCCAACTGGGTGGTAGTGGTGATGATTGTACACACAATGGATCGATGTTCCTAAATGTGAAATGACTCCTCAACATTTTTTAAATCATCATCTAAAAAATAGCAATACTGTGACCTTACTGTCAGAATTTTGTGTAATTTCCATACAAAGCATGGCAGATTTAAAAATGCTAAATTGATTGATTGAAGATGTAGGGACTCCTAAGTCTAGCTGATCATCTCGTAACAAGGCCTGCCTCTGTGTCAAAGTGGAGGAATGGGATAATTTAAGCTTTGGATAATCTGTAAGAACCTAATATTGTCTGGCATTCATCTAAAGGCAGAGTTGCTAAAGCATCCAGTTTGCTTTTGGGGGTGTATCTGTGATGGCTGCCTTCCATGACTTCACTGAAACCTTGTCCGTCACTGTGAACTGATATTTATTTGTGCGGCGCTGTTGGGGGTTGGGGCTTTGAGGCAGCCTGTAACGAGAGCACTTAAAGGACCGTGCTGTTTGCAGGTCAACCAGCCGCAGTACACCCAGAGGAAATCTCATGTTCCTGCCAGTCTACAAAAGTAAACAAATCTGTAACCACCAAATACTGGCACCGAACCTGATCTGGCTGCAACTGGACAAACGAGTCTCGTAACGCAACTTACCGCTAAAAGAAAAGGTGCGCAACAAATCTCAAGCTGAGAACTTTGAACGTTTGCCCTGTCTTGTAGTGAGAAATCATTCCCGTTAAACTTCTGTGTAACCGCAACACACTCACAAAGTGACATGACGCACATGCTTTCCATAAGCTGTGGAGAAAAACTCGCCTAATTTTTTTTAACGTGTCTGCCCAGAAATCTCCCGCCTCATTCGGTGTGTCAGATAACATCTTTTAGCCGTGGGGTTCTTCAACCTCCCTTCTCTTTTATGTTCCCCTTCCTTTCCCTCTCTGTTTCTCTCCTGTTTTCCCCGTTCTAGCTTTCTCCCCTGTCTACACATCTGTGGTTATTTATCTGTTATTTTGTGGCAGCAATGTGGTCAACATGTGTCTGGCTTCCYCTTCACTCACTTCTCATCTGCAGTYGACTTAAGAACCACACATCGTCCCACAAATCATTTAACGGCGAAGACGGCATAGGGACAGACAGATGGGCCCATTATTAGCATCCCCCTGTCTTTTTGAATGACATTTGTATATCATTATTTGTGTCCCACTTCCTGGGGTAGTGTGTCATTGTCAGTGCATTCACTCCTTTTCCTGTAGGTCAAAGAGTACAAGAGGAGAATAGATGTCATGACCGACTACAATTAAGATTATGAGAGCTCTATATGGATTGCCTAAGCCTTTGGATTTGCATTGCTCTGAACTTTGAACCTTTAATCTCAATGTTATTTAATCTGCTGGAAAGACTATAGGCTCAGAAAAACACAGTGGCCACCATAGATCAACCTCGAAACCAYAGTAATAGTGAAGGTACAAGGGAGCTTTATAGGCTTTATATTTAACAGCTGTTTTATCTGCCATATCATTTGCATCCTTTTGATATCTGACCTTTCTTTTCCAGCACTTAAAGTTATATTTCAGATCTTTTGAAGTGAAATTTTGTGGAAGAATTGTAAAGAATAATATTTTACTAATAGTAGACTGGTCTATGAACAAGAAATAGGGTTTAATTTTTATCAGACTAATAAGCTAATGAGTTTCATCTGAGCGGGACCAAGTCCAAAGTTGGATTTCTGACATTTCAAAACAAGTCCAATCAACTTGGGATAATCCATTAATCCATCCACCTTTACCCAGTTTCCTTTCTGGGATTGTTGGTGTCTATCTCCAATAGTCACTGTTTGGGGGCGGGTACACCCTGGACAGGTCACGAGTCCATCACAGGAACACATGGTCTTTTTCCATTGACTTGACTCAGCTCTACTCGGGTCCACTCAAAGATTCTTCAGAGTCTTTCCATCGGGTGTTCCCACTTGCTTCCAGCTTGGGTCTTAGGACCTGCTCAATGAGGTTCCATGTGAGCCARTATGAGCTGAACCTTTGACATCAGCAGATTGCAGGTCACTGATTGGACAGAAAGCAACATCAACCATGAGAGCATCTCCTTCACAAGAATCAGACGTACCATTTTTAAAACCTTGCAGTTRCAATTACTTTTTTAAAATAGATATGATATATCCAATAAAACTGCAACACAGAGACCAACATGGTAGTAATCCGAGGAGGTGCAGACAATTCTGTGATTGTTGGCCAACAACAGAATTCAGAGGGAGCTATAGACCAAATAGAGTCAATTTATGCTCCAACTGGCAGAGGGAAAGTGGCCTTGACTCGATCATGGCATTTTTGGAAACCGTGGGAGAGGACAGTGAGTGTTTTGTGACATTTTGTTGTGTTTGCCTAGGATTGAAAATAACATTGCGGAAGTTTTGGGCGGCTGCGCTATGATGATCTGCCCACATCGAGACAGCATTCAGGTTATATTAAACCACTGAGACCATGTATGCCTGCGTAAAGTCAAAGCGAGTTGTGGTAAGACTGGGCAATGGGRAAATGGCTTTAGAGACAAACAACCACTCACTGTCACTCACACTTAAGGACAATTTAAAGTTGCAAATAAATCTAACATGCATGTTTTTGGTCCATGAGTGGAAAATGAAGTTACCTTGAAATAATTCCCAATTTATCCCTCTATTTTTAAAAATGTCAATCCTTGTGTTGGAATGGAGAAACCTAAAACAGGAGAGTGATCCTCGAGGACCAGGATTGGACAATTTTATAGTTGCTATTGTAGCAAAAATGCCGGTGCTTGTTTTACACCCACAGTGTTAATTTCAACACCAACAAAGTGTTCATATGTGTCCACACTTGCTGTTGTTAAAATAACGTTTGTGAAAGTGTTAAATTTAAACACTTTTTTTGTTAATTTAACAGCAACCGCTGTTTAATATTCAATAAAACTGGGTGTCACATTAACACAAAAATTGTACTAGTGTTAAAATATAGTGTTACTTTTAACACTATATTTTAACATTRTTGAAATGTGAATGTGACAGCCAATACTGTTGAATATTAAACTTTGGCTGGAGTTACTTTTAACACCAGTATATTATTAYTRACAAWGGWAATTAAAGTGTTMAAAAGTTTAWCATACACCACAAGGTTTCAATATGCAATGTAGTTGARTGTAAATTTAACACTCAGAGTTAATATYAYACTCTTTGYTYTCAGTAGTTGRTAGAAAAATRCAATGGAGTCAACCTTCACACACCAGGACATACCTCTCACTCATGGTGTCCATTTATGGCCAATAACATAAATTTAAACTTGAACAACTTGATCGAACTGAACAAGAAAATTAACCAGAACAACTATTTTTTCCTATCATGAACTTCTTTAATAGTCATAAACATGGAAACACATCATTTCTACAAGATTACCCAGCATTCCTTGCTGAGAAAATACTGGTCTGTCTGACATGAGATGGAATTAGGCGGGGCTTTTAAGAATACTTCCTTCAATACTGCATGATGTTATATAACAACACTGTTAAGGGTCGTATAACACTAACAGTGGTTGGAGGTTATTTAACACTGTCCAGTGTTGAGACAACACAGAGGAATTCAACACTGTGAATTAACACCAACAATGGGTGTCRGTTTACAAAGTGTTAAAATAACACTAGGGGTGTTCTGGTGCAGCCTGGGGCACTTCCAGCAGGAATATCKTAAAATTTGTTCCAAAATAATAACGTGACAGGAAACTGACAGTAATCAAAGGTCCGTAAATAGTTTTAGCACCAATCACTGACATTTTGGTAGCATTTTTTGTGACTGCAGCAATCCAGTTTCTTGGTGCAGTCACTCTGAGTAGCCGATGGCGTGACAAAGTGATGTAATCCAAAAACCTTTATACAAGATTGCATATCTTTTCGACAGAACCTTGAAAAAATCAAAACAATTCCTGTCAAATAAAAATGAGTTTTCAGACACGATTTTCCTTGCCTGATAATTTCACTGAAAAACACGTTTGTCAAACACAAAGGCAGATTCGTGAATCGCCACAAATGTGCTCGCAACATGTTTCCGATGCATGCAAACTGTTGCTTGTTTACACAGAAAAAGCCTGTGTAGTTTTAGACTCGCACGAGTCTGTTTTTACACTGTTGAATCACTGCCCTCGCTGCTAACATGTGAAGGAAGCAGTGCTGCCATTGCTAGTTAGACATGGAAAGTTTTGTTTAGAAGAGTGACATTGCAGGCACCGTTCTCATTACTTCTCATCAGAGTGGGCACTAACTCACAAACCCACATTGGTAGAATACAAAGCAGTTTCCATCAGCTTTGGATAGGACTCGCAGCATTAACCAGGGACATTCCTTTGACTGTCTGACTTTGTATTTCATCATTAAAACRCTTTTTAAGCTAAATAAATAGTGCTTAAAGGAGTTAAGATGGGAAACTATACTTATTTGCCATATTTTTGAAAGTTGAGTGAAAATGTTTTTACTGCTTTGCTTAGCAGATTGTATCTCAACTATGGAAAAAGAAGCGACACATTAACAAATCAGCTGATGAATGCAAACTCTTTATATATATATATATACTTTTCAGTATATAACAAACCAACACAAAATGAAATACAGACACCTGTTGTTGCTACACGAAGCAACATAAGGCAAGTTATTTCCCTTTGTTGAAAGGTGCCTTCATTTTACATTTAATTAGTGCACCACATTGAGGACAGTCATTTCAAAGCTTCAGCAAACTTTAAAAAAAGAAAGACCAGACAAATAAATACTGTACAACACCATATATGTAATACTATTCAGAAGTCACAAAACAAACATGCTTTTCTTGACACTTGCAAGGATATTTATGCACCTTTGTGTAAGAACGGAGCATTTCCTGTGAGCTGACCTTCACAATAATACTGTCATCAAGGAATGGCAAAAATAAAGTGCCTTATTTTGAAAAACTGGATATTTCAAAGCCCAGCTGCATGTGTGCTTCGTGAGGCAAAACTGAGATGCAGATATTCAAAGAAAAGGACTGGATACAAAAGACATGTTCTGGAGTCAACATTTAAAGTGATATTTTTCTAAACCACCTGATGTATGAGGCTCTTTAAACGGCCTAAGTTTGAAGAATAAAGTCTGGTTCTGATCTGACTGATCAGCTAACAACTAAGCTAACAGCTAAGCTAATGTCCAAACAACCAAAACCAAAGTGGATATCTAGTTTTTTTTAATAGCTCCAATCTCATACATTTCATAGCAGCAATGCCATATTTTATAAATCTTTCAATTACCTTCACTTTCAATTTACACAGTAATTTAAACAGAATTCTCTAGTTATTTGCAAGTGAAATTGTGGCAGCTGCATCTAGCTATAGCACTATTGCAGCCAGGGATCTAATCCATTCGGGGATTAAAATATATACCAAATAATGTAAAATGTAATGTGGTTAAAATGTTAAAAATATAGGTTTTGCAGGAACTGTTCAAGCTAATATGATAGAATTGTGTAAAGTTGTAGAACTGCAGTAATCAGCACAAAGGTTGATTTATAAATAATTAAATTATCCTGCGTGATTAATCAGAACATGGTGGGCATGTTTAGGCAGAAAAGTGGGTGAATTACTCTGCTCTGATATTACTTCAACTTCTCTTCTGAGGAGAAAACACAGTCATCTTTACAAATGTCAAACATGTCAAGCTGTATGGATTGTCCGTTAATTACACAAAATTCCCGCCCATTTTGCAGGTATACAGAAGAATAGGGCAATCTCATGGAATTTTTCAAAAACTCAGCTTCAAATTTATTATGTCTCAGAGCTTGTAGGGCGTAAAAATAAACAATAAATAAAATTAAACAACCATGTCCCAGCTTACAACTTTGCTGCTAGAAATAAGTCCGCCACCTTTGCCCCGCCCACCCCCATTTTTTTGTAAAAACTATGAATTTTTGAGAGTCAAGATGCAGCTAAAAGTTCGAAGGGGTTGACATGTATGTAATGTTCCAACAAAATTTAAAAATATAGTCAAATAAATTGTATAAAGTTAATAAACTCATTGGAGATAGCACTATGTTTGTGCACATATGAGACAGCGTGGAGACACAGGCGTCTCTGTGGCTGTGCTGGCAGGGAGGGAACTGAGTAAGTTCAAAGAGTTACTGTACATATTAACTTTTCTATAGAACCCCATTTTAAAATAGCCAAAAAAAACTTTTTAAGTAAAGAGTTTTAGGTGAAAATTTTTAGATGTATTAACATTTCTGTTATTCACTTTACCTAATGGCTAAAGCTTGAAATATTCTGTAGAACAAGCACGTTTCTGCTGCCAGTGCCAATACGTGCCCAGCTAAGGTACCAAATAAATGTTAATAAATAGACTTTATATTCAAGGAGAAATATGTCTTTTCTATCCAATCAATTTCTGTGCATAAACAGCTTGAAAGCAACATGTTTCTATCTCACACACTGTATCAACAACTGCTCAGGTAGGAGGGTTCCAACAGCGTTCATCACTTCCAATTTATCTTACAACTCCAAAAGAAGGGTGAAAACCAAAACAACTGGACTTTTATCTTGTTTACGTGGCTCACAAAAGAGATATTTTGGTCACATGTCTGAAGGTGTGTATTAGAGTGAAAATGGAAAGTTTTAGAGCTCAGAAATATGAGACCTTTAAAGTTTTTTTCTCATTTGACGAAAATGGCTTCCCTCTAAAACCACCTGTCACATGCGTCTAATATATGAGCATCTTGGTCTTCAAAACGAGTGTCTCTTATCTTCAAGGTGTATGTGCACATCTGAGTTTTGTCCTGAAGAGGTGATCTCCTATGCTGAGCCTAGTCTGTGGAGAGGCTGTTGAGTTTCTCCAATGTAGAGGTCTGAATGTTCCTGAACTGCTGATACCACTCCTCTCAGTTTGTTTCTTAAAATGGACCAGCTTCTGTCTGAGAGTCTCATTAGGTTTGAAATAGATCTGGATGTCGTGTTTGAAGAAAACCCTTCTGAGTTTCTCAGATATCCCAGCAGTATATGGGTTGGAAATGTTTTTGCCTTTGTTTTTCCCCCTGTTTTGTTTTGTGTCGTGTTGTTTAGATTTTCTCACCGACTTTGACAAATGCCCAGTTAGGATGTTAGTAGTTTAGTTTATACACTTCCACTCATCTTTCCTCACTTTGTACAGACTCAGATGTGCTCTGCTGACAAGGTAAATGAACAAATTTGTTTGTCACAGTCTGTTACTCCCCCTGAGAACGCCATCTACGATTAAAAAAAAAAAATCACTGTGAAACTGAGTCTTTGCCTACATCTGCTCTGTAGAGACGTGGAGGCTGGATTAAAACTGGCACCAACACTCGGATGTTTATCTCTTTGGCACCCAGATCATACGTTTTCCTGGCTTTGAAAGAAAATGCGCAGAAACACATGAAATCAAATTGTGTGGCGAAACTTTTGAAATCTAACACTGTTTCTACGTATCATTACCCCCTAATTAGTATTTTTTAACTATTTTTTTAAAGCATGTCTGGTAAGGCACAACAGAACATTACAAGTCCCCCTGCCTCAGTTTAATGATGGAGAGGGCTGGCTGAATGTCCAGCAAAGAGAAATTACCGTACTTATAATGTAGCAGCTTTGTTTGGATGTTGATCCCCTGGATTCTGTTCAACCCAAACTCACAAAATACTTCCTACTTTACAACTGATAGGAGACCTCATTGGGATGTAAACCACATGTTGTTATTATYGACTACAAACACTTCGGGACATCATAAAGTAAGCTAGTATTGGACATCATGCATACATGCACCCAAGAATGTGTAACAAGCCTAAGAGCCTGACGTAATACCAGATGTGTGAGGAATTGGCAAGCGATGAGACAGCATTACATTTTTTTTCATCCGTTCGTGTACATCAGTTAGTCGAGCCTGACATCAGGACWATGTGCCCATTCCTAAAACTGAAATAATCAGACTGTACCATCGCCATTAAACACACCATCTCAAATATAAATTTCCTCTGAGGTTTTTTTTTTATGCATGCTTGATAGCTGATGTGGAGGTTTAGAGTAAGAGCTAAGAAAGTTTATTGTCTCTGTTCAAATCAGAAGACCCCCGGAGCCTCTCTGACTGAAGGTGAAGAGGTTTTGGCTGTGGCGCCTCAGTACTCCCTGGCCTCTTCGAGTTCATTCATAAACACATCTTCATGGGGGTTTTCTGGGCAGCCCAGTCCATTACTGGGCGGCCGCACCATGTGGAAGCGACTCCAGTCCCCCTTGCACAGGATCCAAGGCAGCACATCCACCTTGAAGTGCAGCTCCTGCGAGAACTCGGTGCTGATCAGGTTAGGCGTGCCCGCACCTTTCCCCCGCGTGATCAGCTGGCCGAAATCATCGTAGCAACAATGCTGCGCCGCCAGTGTGGACGAGTCGCTAGAAAGCGCCGAGCGAATGCAGCTGCGCGCCGACGGCTTGTAGATGTCCAGCCGCTCCTTGGGACCGCTGGCGTCTCGCCAGCGAAACGGGCGGCTGTGAGTCTCGTCGTAGAGGCTGACCACCGTGTACGCCGCTTCTGACGGGTAGGAGCAGGGGCAGCTGGGCAGTTCGGACAAAACCTGATGCAGATAACGCTGGAGGAACTCGCTCTTGCAGTTGAGCCACTTCTCACAGCTGTCCACATCTGTTGGGAAAGAGGACAAAGGAATTAAATTAGTGTCCTAAGAAGTTCACTGCTGATGGAAGGAACAGGTGTTACCATGGAGTCACGTCCAAATCCTGTGTCTGGCATTTATAAACATTTGTAAGCCAATTCTGCATCCCTTGGAACATCAGATTAGCTACATGTGATGATGACTCATTATCTAACAATTCTCATATATCAAGTTTGAAGAAAAAGGTTTTTGTTCAAATGTTTTTAAATGTGGTTTTGTGGAATCCTTATAAGCAAAGATTATCTTTACCTGCTGTAGATCGCTTTTTACGGAGCGTGTGAGGGGACATGGGGGGATTTGTTTCTTTTGCGTTCCCTCGCAATATTGTTTTGCGTTCCCACACAAAAAAATGTTTTGTTTATGAACTGAATTAAATCAGACTTTTATTTTGAAATATCCGCTTACCAAAACAGGATGTCTCGCCACAAGTTTGTGAAATTGACAATGATGTTGCGCGTGGCTGCACTGTATTRAAATATCGCCATATGACATACTTCCATGCATGGCTGTGTGATATATTCATTCTAAAGCTGAATTAAAGCAGTAGGCTAACTCGCTAATGGTGAGCAGGTGAATTTGTCAATAAACCGGCAGGCACAACAGTGTCAAACGACTTTTGCGAGGGAATGCAAAAAGAAAAAAAAATCCCCCATGTCCGTATCTTTTTCATGACCTCACATTGGAGATATATGAATCCCGACCAATCGACAAGTTAAAGGTAGGGATGAGCAAATGAGTTTTAAAGCAAAAACAATCTTCAAATTCTTCTGTAATTTTTTGATTTGTCTTCAAACATTTAGACCTAAGACCTGTTTTCATCCCATTTTTTGTTCAATGGATCAACGTAAAGGGGAGGCACATATGCTGGCAGTGGTCTTGGACGATATTGTGGGTATACCTCTGTATTGAAATATGGTGACGATATTTAAAAATTATGATGATATATTAACCCTCTGGAGTCTAGTCACGTGACCTATTTAAATTTCTCTAGTTGGAAAGACACGCCAATACGTTTCAATTCGTGTCAAAAGTTGAGATTTCAAAGTATACACCCGTTTTTAAATCGTGTTGATAAGCCAAACAAAGTTATGATAAACAGTATCCGCCACTTTTATTTTTTAAACATGATGGTCCTATTTGATGCACGTTGCAGAGGCAGGCAGATGGAAGCACGGTAGTCTTGTGGAAAAAACAGCTTAATCTGCCGTCAGTCTCATCTTTCTCTCAAGCCGAAATGACGTATATTCCACGATCTCCTTTCTGACCGAGGCCCAAAGTTATTTGACAAGTGCCAAAAAACAATTTCCTCCATCTAAACCATAACAAAACTGAACTCCTCCTTGTTGGGGCAAAAAACTCCATTTCCAAATCCCAACATCGTCTCTTCACTCTTAACAACTCCGTTCTTTCCCCCTCGCCTCAGGTCAAGAACCTAGGTGTCATCCTTGACACCACACTTTCTTTCACATCCCACATTAACAACGTGACTCGATCTGCATACTTTCATTTTCACAACATTAACTGTCTCCATCCTTCACTCACTCCCCGCTCCACTGCCATCCTTGTACACAGCCTAGGGATATCCAGGATTGACTACTGCAACTCCCTACTATTTGGCCTCCCCAATAAATCCCTTCACAAACTACAGATGGTTCAGAACTCAGCCGCCCGTGTAATCACTCAGACCTCATCCTCTGCCCACATCACTCCAGTCCTACAACAGCTCCACTGRCTCCCAGTTAAATACTGCATCATCTTCAAAATTCTCCTACATACCTTCAAAGCTATCCACAAACTTTCCCACCTTACCTGTSTGACCTCCTGAACATCTCCACACCCTCCCACTCTCTAAGATCTGCCTCCTCCTTCCAACTCTCAGTACACCCTGCCCACCTCAGCACCATGGGGAGCAGAGCTTTCAGCCGCTCTGCTCCGCAGCTCTGGAACTCACCATCCCATGGATTACACAATACCTCTCTCTCCCTGTTTAAGACTGGCCTGAAGACACATCTTTTCAAATTAGCCTTACCACTGTTAACTCCGATTTTCAATATATGTCCGTTTTTGTTGTCCTCACTTCAATGTTTCTCCCCCACAACCTATTGTTCGATTTGTCTACATTTTTGCATTTTATTATGACTGTTCTGTACTCCACATTTCTGTTTCTCCCACACTACCCTTATCATTGTATGTATCTACAGTTTTTTTTCTTTTTCTATTGTACAGTGTCCTTGGGTGGCCTGAAAGGCGCTTTATAAATAAAATGCATTATTATTATATTGTGCAATTGTTGCCAGCTAGTAAGTGTCAAATTGAACTTGTGCTTTAGAATTAGATTCTGCTAATTTTTCTATGGAATAAGTGTTTTGAAGTTGTGGACCTAAATATTTTCATAAGCGCTTTAGAAATTGCGGAGCTAATTTTTGGATTAGCGCTGCTCACCACTGTCTATAAGCAACGACTTGCTGTACGAGTGTTATTTACAGACAAAATATCAGACTTTTTTTTTACTTTAGTAGACTTAATGGTTAGCTGTAGCACTGAATGAGCAATGATAAACAGCAGATAGAGGACCTGTGTGTGTGTGTGCGTAGGCCTGTCACGATAACAAATTTTGCTGGGCGATTAATTGTCTCAAAATTTATTGCGATAAACGATAATATTGCCTGGTGACCGTTTTACAACTAATAATTATAAAAG
>NW_013952629.1:716645-729108 GCF_001266775.1 Austrofundulus limnaeus
GGAAGACAAAAATCAAAAGACACACAAGATGAACGAAGTTTGGCGGCGATGGAAAGACGTCGAGAGATGGAGAAAGTAATTCAACACATCACACCTCCATGCCCCGCCCCATTCCACCCTGCCCCAGTAATACCCTATTTCGCAGAATTATCTGAAGATAATCCAATATGTTGGTATGCAAAAGATTGATACCACACAACCCTAGCTGGCAGTAAGGATAAAGCTCAGTGATCATAGTTTCCTCTTTATAATCCTTACAAAATAACTACAATAGCAGAAACAAACGCTACAAAATTTTGTCCTGTTCACTGCCCAAGTTAACAGCCAGTCATGGTGAGGCTAAAACCAGTAAACTGTTGCTAGGCCTGGGCAATATGGCTGAAAAATCCATCATGATATAAACGTTTCATATCAATACTGATAATTATTCATTAGTATTTTTGTTTTACCTATTTGTAATCAGGACAAGAAAAAAAGGCTGATTAACTGGTGACAAGACCTTTCCTCTTTTATCTACAATTTCCTCTCAAGCAGTTAAATTCATTTTCTCCTTTCAACCTAGCTTACCAGAGTGAGTGAGTTAGTTGATCCCACTGACCTTTCTTGGCTGGGCCATGAGAAATCGACTAGAGCGGCTAAAGCCTTTGCTCAGCCTACATCCTGCAGAATGTTGTGTGGTTCTGGATCAGAGTTCAGTCAAATTGTCAACATGTCTATTACGATATAATGTTGAATTATTGTCCAGCCATAATTGTTGCCATCTTAAAAGGCTCAACCAACTTCAGATTTATAACGGTACATGTGAATGCTATAATTTATTTTGCATTACRCATTTTTCCGCAGTAATATTGTAATAACTCTATCAGAAGTGCTACAGCCAACTGGTGCATTTTGCACTTGCTATTCACAATCTTTCCCCTGAGCTCCACTTCAAAAGATCTAAACTATCATTAAAAAAATATGTTGTGAAAAAGAGCCCACCTGTTCCAAATGGCTCCGTGCCATTCTCCATTTCAAAGGGAAAAGGCTCTGCTACAGTGTTGACATCACCTACAAAGAAAAGAGCTGTACGTGAATTAGAGTAGAAATTAGGTGGAAGATCAGTTAGAAAATRTAAAAGAATCTGACCAGGGCACGGTTCCAGATCACACTTAGAAGATTCGGTGAGGGTGCAGGAATAACCACAGGACTTGGTTCTCTTCCTTTCGCCGTGTCCACACGTCACAGAGCACGGAGACCAAGGAGTCCATTCATCTGTGTCTTTATCTGTGGGAGAGAGAGAGAAAAAAATCACCACTGGTTCACGCTAATCTCATGTAATTCACTCCGTGTAGATCAAAGCCAGCTAAACACTCTGTGATTAGATCAGTGCAAAAAACAGAGCAAACAAAACAAAATCATTTTTGTTTTGACAAGGATCTGTGTACTGCAGCAAGTCGAATCCAGCACAAGCRTTCAAAGTTTCCGAAAGGTCTCAGTCTATACAAACGACAATTTTCTCCCAGCTTAACCTTTCACATGCAAACCCATGTTCTTTTTAAGCTGGCTTCAGTAAAATTAAAGGGAGAGAGGCTGTGCTGTGGCTGTCCGCCTCCGCACCATATTGCCTTGTGGTGTTAATAACACTCAAAACAACTCATTCCTGATTAAAGGCGAGGTGGGTGCAGAAATACCAGCTTGGGTGTAGCAAGCACCCAAATTTGACTTTGTGGGTAATGCCAACTCGCCATGTGGCCATGTGACTGTGAGGTCTCAGGAGGGCTGTAATTACAGAACAAGCTAAGGTTGGCATCTTTGATTTATGTTCCTCGAGTCYTTAGATGTGACGGTCAATGTTGCCTTTGGATGATTGTAACGAGGTAAAGGATTAGAGTAAATTAAGTTTTAGATACCTGCGACAATGTCACAGTTAAATAAAGGGTAAAATCTAAAAAAGAAAGGGAAACACAAATACATCATATTTAATAATTTTTTGGAAATAACTCTGAAAATGTGATTATTATAAAGTAGTTTAAAGGGATCCCCAGTTAGTTGTAACATTTAGACTTTATATGATAAACATATACTTTAACAGTAAAGTAAAGACCGTAAAAATACTGTAGGATGTTCAGTTTTTATAATTTTTAAACTAAAAGTTTAAAAATATATTACATGGATGGGGCCATTTTATTTACATGCAAAGCATTCTGGGTAAATGATGACATCAACTAGGTTATTGGTGGGAGGCTGCTAGCAAGCTATATCCACCCTGAAGTTTAATCTTGAACAATATCTGATGATCGRCTCTTTTAAATGAAACCAGAGAGCGTTGACAGAGAGGAGAAGGTAGAAATGACTCAGCCTGTAACTGAAAATATGGATGGAGGACAACAGAGCTGCTTCATGGAAGAAGAACCTCAGCTTAGCCTGTTAGCTTTRGCGTTAGCCCCGATGCTATCACCGTATATATGTATTAGCTCAGCGCTACACATTCTCCTCTCATCACTGAGGTCCTCCATCCACATGACAGAGAGGAGAACGCAAAAATGACTCAGCCTGCAACTGAAAATATGGATAGAGGACCTCAGTTTAGCTTGTCTGTCGCACTAGCGCCGAGCTAATACATATAAGGTARTGTAGCGTGAGAGCTAGTGCAAAGGCTAACAGGCTAAGCTGAGGTTCTTCTTCCATGAAGCAGCTCTGTTGTCCTCCATCCATATTTTCAGTTACAGGCTGAGTCATTTCTATCTTCTCCTCTCTGTCAACGCTCTCTGGTTTCATTTAAAAGAGCCGATCATCAGATATTGTCCAAGATTAAACTTCAGGGTGGATATAGCTCGCTAGCAGCCTCGCACCGATGACCTAGTTGATGTCATCATTTACCCAGAATGCTTTGCGTGTATTTAAAATGGCTCAGTCCGTGTTAAAATATATTTTAAAAAATTTACAAGTCTAAACAGCCTACAGTATTTTTACAGTTTTTATTTTACAGTTAAAATAAATGTTTATCAAATAAAGTCTAATGTTACAACTAATCGTGGATCCCTTTAAGACTTAGCACTCATCTACGATCAGTTCAGTTTTTTTCTGACTCGTCTCCATTGTGGACACTCTCCTGTTTCTTTGTTCACATTTTTCTCTATTTTTATCACCAAACACACTGTCTGTGCAGGCAGGGAGTTATAATGTGCCCTTACGGTCTCACARAATTCTTGAACCTGTTCAAAAAGACCTGCCGCAGAGGATAGTGAGGGCCATCAGGGTCTAAAGGGGGAGCGGGGGAGCTCAGGGGGTCCCGGGGAAGGATGAAAGAGGCCGAGCGAACAGTCCCTGTCATTCTGCGTTGCCAATCTGCCCTCTAATTGTCCACAAGCAGAGGGATGTTTTGTCCCAGCGAACAGTGCCGGCCTCACGCTGCCATTAGCGAGCGCATCAAACCCATTTTCAAAAGGCAGACCTCTGCGACCAGCATGGTAGTGTCGACTTCAAAGCAGCCGTAACCCACAATGCCCTCATGGTTGAGTGCTCATGCTTCCTCATATGCTGGCATCGTTTAGCTCTCTGTGACAGTCTATAAAAGCTGCTCRGTGGGCTGGTCTCTTTTTTACTGATCCTGATTTTTTTTTTCCTGTCAGGTAATTTGTTTCTCAATTTGTCGTGATAAAATGATTCTATTTATCAAACGGACAGTAATTGGGAATAGATTGGAATCTGGTCAGCCGTACCATAATAGCTCTGCATGGGATCCCAACCTTCGTTCCAGTGGGGATCCCAGTCTCCGCCCACACCGCTAGGCAAGGGCTCTTCACTGCCATAATCCAAAGAGTAATCTTCCTCTGCCTCCTCTTCGCTTGTTTCCTCCATGCCCGACCGACTGTTGCTGCCCTCGCTGGAGTCAGTGTCGGTGTAACTCCAAAAGAGGGGCCAGAAAAGCTTCTTCCCTCCGAGCCAGTCTACTGTGGAAGAAGGGGAGGATGGAGGTAGCCAGTCTTTTTCATTGGCCAGGTCCATCTCTACCTCCATCTTTGGGTCATCCACCACCTCTATGGTTACCTGTGAAGAAGAGAGGGGCTTTGTTAACATCCATTATGGACACACTGTTCTGAAGCCAAAGAGTTTACTTAAAAACACAAYTCAAAGCAAGCTGTTTTATCTATAAACAACTAAGCAGTGGATCATTTTTGCTTTGTGTCTCCTTTTATTGTTGCATGGAAAGGTTAACAAATACAAGCATTTTTTACAGCTTTAACACTTTACTAATGGCCTCTCTTCAGAAAATAAGCCGTGTCAAATCACTGGAAGAAACTTTAGTGACTAAACCCTTTCTCCATTTCGTGATCAGCCAGTGAACAAGAGCATTCAGTGAGAAAACTTGAACCTTCCTTCTGGATAATTACCTTTCACTTACTCAACGTGACTCATCTGACATTCTACAGCTCAGGAAACATGTTTGTCTTACATGAATAGTTTTTTTTGCTTATCTGCTACAAGAGAGCACATAAAATATTTAATGTGTGTCTGCCCGTGACATTAGACAGTCATCAATCAGTCATATTATGACCACCAACTATAATATGACTATAACTACCAATCTTGTTACAATGTGTCACTATGTAGACGTGCCATCCAACTAAATAAATATCTAGACTGATCACACCTCATGCACATGGTAGCAGCCCTACAAAACAGCATTTCTAGATTAGCATAGAATGCTTAATACTTTGAGTTGTGGCCAGTGAACATGTAAAATAGGTTCCCTTTTCTTTTTATTAAGACAGTGTTAAATATAATACAGTAGCATGTGAATCCCCTCTTCCCACTTACCTGTATGTTGGGATTCTGTGAGTTCATGTCAGCGTTGGCCAGGTCTGGAAAGTTGTTGAGGTCAAAGATGAAGGGTTTGGTCTCCTCCTCTGGCTCGGGCTGTGGAAGGACACCAACGGAGCGTTGTTTAGGGTGAGACCACCTCCTCTGCTGGCTGTGAGGCTCAGGCAGAAGGCTCTGGACCTGGTTCTGCTGCTCCTCAGCATCATGCGGGACTCCACCACTGGGAACTGGCTGGCCATAAATCTTAAAGAAAAAGAAGTTGGAGATGAGCGGTTTATTTTCATTGCTAAGTGTTTTCTCTAAAGTAGTTACACTATTCACTTTATTCTTTTATTATTTGAATAAAGAGATAACGGTTAAATGCATATTTGCAGTGTTGTAAAAAATACCACAAAGAGATACTTAAGTAAAAGTACAAGTATCTTATGAAAAACTACTTTGGTAAAAGTTAAAATCTCCTTTAGGAATATTACTTGAATAAAAGTCTTAAAGTATTTGATGCTTTTTGTAATTAAGTATTAAAAGTAAAAGTATTGAACTAAAATGAGCAGTTATGTTTTCTGTAAGTACATATATTTGGAGGTGACCTCCCCAAAAAATGCAGGAATTACTATATTGTATTAAAATAATTAATTGATGTTAAATTTAAGATGCACTAGTCTAGCTGTTTCAGTTTATATACATATATTAAGGGTGACCAAACCTTTTCCCCAAAATAAAAATCTATCTGAGGGCTGTAGCCAGATGCAATAATATAATTCATGAGATACAAATACTTCTTAAGTACAGCCCTTTTATTTTAACGATTATGTCCTGCTGGAGTGTGACATGATTTGTTTGTGGTCAAACTAAAACAGTATCAGAATCTTACACATTTATACTTCTCATTCAACCACAATTAAATTCACTCTATCTAGGAGGCATATTTTATAGTATTAATTTTTTACAAGAACAATCTGGACTGGAGTTAACACCAAAAATTAATTAGTTTTAGTTGTAGACCCAATGATTATTCATGAAAGTTTTATTAAAATCCAACCAGTGTTTTATGAGATACTGAGCTAACACAGCTGACAAACGTACACACACAAAGCTATTGGCTTTTTTTTTAGAGCTGATGTATAAAACATGCCAAATATGATGGTTTATTGAAGTGTTTTTTTTTCTCACTCAGAAACTGTGATAAAAATCAAACATTTCACAGCTTTGGTCAGCGGTTCCAAGAAGCCATGAAGCATCAAACTAGCAATCCAAGTGATCATCCACTGTTTGTTTCATTTTCTGTTATTTTTTTTTTCCCACAGTGGTCATGGCATCCAGACTGTGGACAAAGAGCGCCCTGTGCCAGAGAGATCCTCTTTTAGCTTTAATGAGAGGGCCTGGGAGGCGTGGGACCCCTGGGCGGATGCAAGTGTGTCTGAACCTGCCCTGTTGCTGTCATTACGGGCTCTGCTTCATGTGACCTTTTTTTTGATTTTTACAGTTACAAAGAAACATGATGACTCGGAGGGAATGTCGAGCCTTGAAAGTAATACTAATTAATGGTCGGGAATGTTAGCTACAGGCGCTGTGTTTGGAATATGGTAATAAGAATTTAACTTCTTTGGTGGTTTTCTGATTCTCAGTGAGCTGCCTTTAAAGGAAATACACCTACGTTGTTGATTTGAAGTCATATCCACACCCTCTACTGAACACTTGTCTGCCATTCAACCACGTCATGTGCTAAATTGGCCTTCACATATGATTGGACAAGAATTTCAGAATAAAAAAATGAGCCATTTTGTGGTCCGCTCAGTAAAACAGGAGCAGTTGGACGTTCTAGGGAGAACTGTCTGAATTCACGGTCAGTGAGTAGATGATTTACAATTATGGCCTGTGGAAGACGGTGTGTATTTCAGTGACTGCCTGTGTTTGGGCCATAAAGAGCTCACATCGTTGGTCAAATATAGGAGTGTGGCTAAAGTTTGTATAGAAAAAAAAAGCCAGCCATGATGAATGATCGAGTTGAGCCAACCTTGTCAAATGTCTAAAAACGAGCGACGACAAACAGGTAACCCTTTAGGAACATTAGCCTTTGTAACCAGATACAATGTTTGGAAACACTTCAAGCAAACTTGATGTGTAGTAAAATAAATCCAAAGTGATGAAGTCCTAAATCACTTCAGTTTTCAGCAGTAATTAACATGTTAATCTATGAAACCTGACAGCAGTACAACAAATATACAACAAACGAGCACCTTTGTGTCATCGTGAACACGTCATGTGATTTTTTAGTAGAAAACTTATATATTAATTTTATTTTCAGTGGAAATTTGTTGTTTTTTGGGCTTGACTATAGCAATTAATGCAACATACTGAGATGGTTTTTTTTCACAGTACTTTTCCAGTCAGCGTGCTGCTGCACATCGTCTCGAAAATTAAGAAAAACTACTTGAAGCGTCCGAGCATCTTTAGAAAATGTTCTTATCTCCATTAGTTTTACATTACATTGTTATTAAGGCAGAACACTTGTCATGTTCCTGCCTGGTGCACCACAGGCTGCATCGGAAGTGCTACAGCTAGCTGCTGTTCCTACAAATAAGCACAGAACTCTGTGTAGCTGACAACGATGGAGATGCAAAGGCTTGTAAAATCGATTGCTAATAATGTTATTGGATTAGAATTGTTTGTAGTGATCTGTGGATCATGGTTTAATTTGACAAATCCTTTAATATATTTTCCACGCATGGAGCGAAGTGAAGTCACAAACCCAAAGGAGCTGAAGTCCAGAGTCACCCTAGAGACGGCATACTTTCACACCCTCCTCATCTCGTGTTGCTTCACATCTGGATCCTGTATTCTCTCACCCTGTATATCACTCTCCTCCTCCTCTCTGATCCTGCTCTCCTCCTCTCTGGGCAGTGGGGGCTCCTCTGATCAAAGACCTCGTCGCTGATGGCATGCGGTGTGTTAAACAGGGAGGCTTCGCGGATGCAGTGGGGACCCTGATCTGACGCGGAGACTGCAGACTTCAGATATGACTGGCAGCTTGAATTACAGAGTGACCTTTTTTTTAGATGAAATTAGAAGATTGGACCCTTTTGATGCTACTGTCGATGCTACTGCTGACGATGACACGCATTCAGGTTAAGAGGAGGTCTGGATGAGGCCAGCAGGGTGTGTGTGTGTGTGTGTGTGGGGTGGTTGGGGGGGGGTGGCGAGGGTGCTTAAGTGAGGGGCAGGGATGAGATCCGGAAAAACTGGCGGGGAGGCTGGGAAGGCACGCAGTGTGGCAGCCCTGATTTATGTGCACGCAGATATCAAAGGCCCCTGCACTTGGCTGTTTCCAAACCATTACAGAAGAACAATAAACCATGGACGCTCTTTGATCGGCAGCTTTGTTCAAACAGAAACAGGACAACAAATGTACGCTCAGGGTAACCRGGGGTGAGGATGGAGGGGTGGGAAGGGGTGCAAAGCAGAGCGTAAACGGGGGGGTTGGGGGTGGTAGGGGGAGGTAAAGCCCCAAAACAGGAAATTCCACATTAACACAAAAAAAGAGCCAACGTAAACAAGCAGATGAGTGACACTTGAAGAGCTGCAGTGTGAGAGATGCTCCGAGCCTGATTTGTTCCCACACAGGCAGTGATGGTTTTATCAGACTTGTATAGTAACAAAGTACATTTACTTTTGCAGTACGTAAGTAATTTTTTGAGGATTTGTAACTTCACCAACTATTCTTTTTTTTATCATAACTTGTACTTTTATTTCGTTACATGCAAAACCTAAAATGTAACACGTAGTTACACACTTTCAATATGATCAGAACTGATCAGGAAAGGAGTGGTTTGTGCACTGTGAAATAATGAAGTGTTGAATTAACAGAACCAAGTCATGTCAACTGGTTCCACTAAGCCCAGTGGTTCCCAAACGTTTYATCTTCTGACCCACAAAATATCCATGGCAAAAACTTGTGACCCCAAATATTACTGGTCTGAGTACACAAACTTCCCTAAAAACAAAGGCTACACAAATATAAATACTTATTTATACTTATTTTGTGTTTTTGTAATARTTATAGGGAAAATATTACATCAGCAATTATTTTATTACSCTTTAAATTGATTTCTGGAGATTATCCAAGGWGCTTCATGACCCATAATTGGGTCCCAAGCCCAACTTTGGGAACCAAAGTGCAGTGGTTCCCAAACTTTTCAGCTTTTGACCCACAAAATAACAGTAGCAGAGACGTGAGCCCACAACTATTTTTGGATGATAAACATTTTTATCAGGTCAACTAAACATGGGCATAGTAACAATATTTATTATTCTACCTTTTTATACAGTATTTTAGGCAGCTAAGGCAAAAAATGTAATTTTGAAAATCTTTTCAGGACCCCACCTTGATGTTTCAGGACCCCACTTTGGGTCCCGACCCCAACGTTGGGAACCACTGCCTATGAGTTAAGCAGTTTACTCAACTCGGTTTAGTGAAACCAGTTTGGTTAAGCGAATTCAACACTTCATTTCTTAGAGTGTGTGTAAAAGTACTCTATTTTTGGTAATTATTGTGAGCTTTACATCTTTTAAGTCATTTTCCATTAAAGTATTTCTACTTTTATTTTTCTTCAAGTACTTTATAGACATCTGGTTTTTATCAGCATCTTGTCTGTTAGTAAAATATCTCATAAACCACTAAAAAAATTCTAATGAAAATTTTCAAAAAAGAATCTAAATCAATGTTTATGTTTAAAAAGATGATTTGGTCGAAATTATTGGGAAATTTTACCATTTGTAGTATCTAGTGGAAAAAAAGAAACGAAGACATACAACTTYTTTTGTCTTGTTTTTTATTAAAGCTTTGAATTAGTTTGTTGAAGTTGTTTTTTTTTTTTTCTTCACGGTGCACCCTTTTCATTTACGGCATGATTTTACTTTTTGTTTTTATCTTACTGTATATAGATTGTTTTTTTGAATGAAATAAATTGAATAAACTAAACTAAGCTAAACTGATCATTTGATGTTCGTCTACCACTGATTAACTTTTCGAGCCAACCTGATTCAAGATGGCCGCCACAGCAAACTTACCTCAGTGAGCAGAAAATTGAATATAACAGCCTGTTTTACAAGTAATGAGCTAAATTTTGTTTTTGGTAGTAGCTAGTGTTATTCCCAACATAAAGTCTAAGCTCTAATTAATAAAACATGATCTGTTTTTAAAACTGTACCAATAATTTTTGAAGTTGACAAAGTCCCTGTTAGCAAAACAACTCATGAGACACTTGACAGATTGTAAGGAAACTCTCACACAGTGATCACTGGATGGACCTCGAAAACTGATTAACTTTTGGAGTCACCTCGATTGAAGGTCGACAMAACCAACTCACCTTAGAGCAGTGGTTCCCAAACTTTTTATCTTCTGACCCACAAAATATTCATGGCAAAAACTTGTGACCCCAAACATTACTGGTCTGAGTACACAAACTTTGTTAATAACCATAAAAACACAGGCTTTTTGACAATCTAAACAGCTTGTACACAAATATAAATACTTATTTTTACTTATTTTGTGTTTTTGTAATAGTTATAGGGAAAATATTACATCAGCAATTATTTTATTACACTTCAAATTGATTTCTGAAGTGTAGTGGTTCCTAAACTTTTCAGCTTTTGACCCACAAAATAACAGTAGCAGAGACCTGTGCCCCCAACTATTTTTGGATGATAAACATTTTTATCAGGTCAACTAAACATGGGCATAGTAACAATATTTTTATACTACRTTTATCCATTTTAAATACACTAACCTCACTCCTTTGTAACAACTAAGGCAAAAATGTAATTAATTCAGAAAATCTTTTCAGRACCCCACCTTGATGTTCCGGCACCCCAACCCCAACTTTGGGAAACATTGCCTTAGAGAACACAAACATGGCTATACCTCGACTAGTTTTAGATACCGAGCTAAAGTTTGGTGTGGTAGCCACATCCACCACATGGACCCACACTCAGCGCACTCATCTAAACTGAATGAACATGAGCTACAGTGAGATTTCTCCTGCTTTCCTCCCTCCATTTGCTCTCTGTCTCTTATTACTTTGACATCCGTCAGACAGATGATGATGAGAGAGAAAGTCCCAACAGGGCATCTATGGGAGGCCACACAAGATGGGAAGTTCAAAGACAAAAATCTGACACACACAAACAGACTTTGATTTCCAAATATGTCTGCGTGGAACACAAACATCCCCTTAGAAACGCCACACACTCGCACAGCGTGTGGAGCTGCATGCCGAGCTGGGATTTATGATGGCAAGGTGGGTGCCCAGGCATCACAAACGTTACTATACATGGAGAGAAGAGCAGAGAGGAGGAAAGTAAAAAAAAAAAAGAAAAAAGAAAAGGCAACTTGTGTTCAAGTGGAATCGTAGTCATTTAGGGGAGTCAACAGGATTCTTTTATGAGACTAAAGCTAAATGTGTTTAGAATTCTTAGAATAACAGTGGGAAACCCTGCAAACAAATCACTAATGCAGCCACTATGACATACATTCACAAAATGACGGCCAGAGGGCCAAAAGTGGCCGTGATGTCCTCTATCTGGTCCTCAAAATGCATCATAAAAATTAATTTAAACGTAATAACTCATGCCAGATTTTTAAAATAAGATCATCTTATGCTTGAGCCATTTTGGTCAAGCCATGAAAATAACATCGTGTGAGATTTCTATAATTTTGTGAGACGTCAATTTCAGAATGTGTTGTGAAAAAAATGTCTGTAAAGTTGACTTAGCTGTAGCCATATTTGTGTTTTCCCAGATCACTTTGCAGTGACAGCCATTGTTTTGATGCCAAGAGTTACTTAGTTGTAGATGATTACTTTCAGTGAGTTTAATCAAATTTGTTCAGTGTTTTATGTGAAGTTTTGTTAAGGTCAAATAAACTATAAAAAAGGTTCTGAGCAATTAATATCTTACCTGTGGAAGATAACTGTTTGAAGGTAGAGTTACATCCAACAGGAYTAGTCTGAGTGCAGCTGAGACAAAAGTGGATTGCTGCTCTCTCTCAAAGCAATGTCATTCTCTACATTTTAATAGAGTTTAATGCAAGATATAAACCGGTACAAAATTTCACATCACACAGTTTTTACATGGAATTCTGTCGTTATTTGTAAGTGCAAATAGCACTAGTAGTTAGCCAGCTGTAGCACTTCCAGCAGTAATATTATAATATTTTTGCTAGAATCACTGTGTAATGCAGTGGTTCCCAAACTTTTTGTCTTCTGACCCACAAAATATCCATGGCAAAAACTTGTGACTCCAAATATTACTGATCTGAGTACACAAACTTTGTTGATAACCCTAACAACAAAGGCTACACAAATGTAAACACTTATTTATACTTATTTTGTGTTTTTGTAATAATTATAGGGAAAATATTACATCACCAATTATTTTAATACCCTTTAAATTGATTTCTGAAGTGCAGTGGTTCCTAAACTTTTCAGCTTTTGACCCACAAAATAACAGCAGCAGAGACCTGTGCCCCCAACTATTTTTGGCTGATAAACATTTGTATCAGGTCAACTAAACATGGGCATAGTAACAATATTTTTATACTACATTTATCCATTTTAAATATACTAACCTCCCTCCTTTGTAACAACTAAGGCAAAAATGT
>NW_013952629.1:729210-731030 GCF_001266775.1 Austrofundulus limnaeus
TTTTTTTAGATTAAAGTTGTTTTAAGATTCACCTTGCTACAAACTTTTAGCAGGATTAAATCTGAGGTTGTTCAAAAAGCGATCAACAAGTTAGGAAGCAACACTTTTCACAGATCCACACTTAAATGTCTGAAACCTCCCTTTAATTCAGTCCTGTCTTAAAAAAAAGAAAAAAAAGAAGAAGCTTATTAAAATATCCTGCCCCTGTCCTGTTGAATATACTTATTGTCAGAAAATTTGCCCATGGTGTTTTAAATCCGTGCATTTAAAATGTTATTGTTGTTGGGGGAAAAAAGGGACAAAAAGTTAAGACAATGTGGATAATTAGCTGCAAGCTAAAAAACAGAAGTCAAAATAATAATAAAGATCACTTTTAACTTATTTCGCAGTTCAACAATCTTGAAAACAYATAAGCTATCACTTAGTGGAAAATGTCTTAAAAAGAGAGCTTACTTTGTGAGCAAAGTTCCTGCTTTTTGTTGGAAACCCGGCTCCCAGACTGATGAGGACGGACCAAAGCACGAGAAGCGTTTGAAATCTCCTGACCGCCTCTGAACGCATCTTCTCCGCTTTGATCTTTACCTTTAAAAAAAAAAAGAAAATAAAAAAGGCAGCTCCTTTTCTCTGACTGTTTTTAGGTCAGTTTGCTGGTTCAGAAGCTCGTGTCCTCCTCCTGTGTTCAGTTTGAACTTTAAGCTCTGGTCAAAAAGCAGTTGTTTTCAGCTCTGTCGGTCACTTTATGAAGAAGATGCGCACCAGAGTCCGGAGCTATCCCGCGCGCCATCCATATCTGGCACAGGAGGCTCGCGCTGCATCTGTCTATCCGTTTGACGGCACGAGCTCAATCCTCCCCATAAAACCCCCCACACAGCTGGAAGAGACCCTATAAGTACCAGAAAGTTAAACAGCTACCCCCGCGTAGAATCTCTCCGTCCGCACCAGCGCGTGCTTCTTCCACTACTTTAAAGTGTGACTCACTCGCCGCGGGTGGGCATGTTCCGACATCCTGACATGATTCGGTTTATTTGTTTTTCCTGCGTTAATCCGTTATCAAGCTGAAGTTCATCCTCCAGTGCCGCCCCGCCGACCGGTTTCACTAAACTCGCCTCTTTTTCTCTTTTACGCACGAGGCTGCACGCTGGGGGGGAGCTGGGGGGTGGGATTGCTCACAGCTGTGGGGAGGGGTGGGGGTAGTGGAGGGGGCCACCAGGTTCTTGACAAGGATCAGTGAAAGGATCAGCGGTAGGAAGAATAAATCCAAACTGTTTTAAACTTGGATTGTAAAATTAATTTAGCCACAACTGTGCAACCTGCTGACAAAAAAGTGTCTTTTTTAAAAAGGTGGTAGTGAATGAAAGGCGGAGGAGGGAAATGTGTAGCTACTCTATGGCAAGCCATTGGGGCCATAAATCGGGCGTATATTTACGTGCAAGGCCTAACGCGCGGTGCCGTAAATAACGTGCGAACGCACGGTGGCGCCACGCGTGGTGGCGTTTTTGTACCCTAACCCTAACCCACCGTGCGTTCGCGCGTAACGCCACCGAGCGTTCGCACGTTATGTACGGCACCGCGCGTGGCACCACCGCGCGTTCGCACGTTATTTACGTCACCGCGCGTTAGGATTTGCACGTAAATATACGCACCGCGCGTTAGGATTTGCACGTAAATATACGCACCGCGCGTTAGGATTTCCACGTAAATTTACGCACCGTGCGTTAGGATTTGCACGTAAATATACGCACCGTGCGTTAGGATTTGCACGTAAATATACGCACCGCGCATTAGGATTTGCGCGTAAATATACGCACCGCGCGTTAGGA
>NW_013952629.1:733230-734680 GCF_001266775.1 Austrofundulus limnaeus
TATCAGTCACATGGAGGCAGGGCTTAAAAGCCTGAATTTTGCCTGAAACTCTCAGACAGAAGAAGTCTCTTGGAGGAGAGACGAAACATTTCATTAGAGAAGAAACCGTCCAGAAAACCTATACTATTTTTTTTTCTTTTCAAAATGTGTAAACATCTAAAAAATAAAAATAAAATGTGCGGCTAAATGTTGAAGTTTTCGTACAACAAAGTATTAGGGCCACACAACAAGATTTTTTTTTAAAAAAATTTATTACGAGAATAAAGTCATAATATTATGACATTAAAATCATAGCATTGTAAGAAAAATACGTATTCAATAAACTGAAGTCAATATTAAAACCACCATTGTTAAATAAAATGATTTTACAACACCAGAATTCTGGAACTGAGTGAGGTTTATTGCCACCGGAGCTGACAGGAAACCACACTGGCGAAAAACCAGGAAGTTCATCAATTTATACATTCTTCAATGCCTACGTTCGCCCCCTACTGACCTACGGCTGAATCACAGGCATTCAGACAAAAACCTCAACTACTGTTATCATAACGTTTTAATTATGTGTTGTTATAATTCGGACATGTAACTAATCTATATCAATCAAAACATAATAGATTAAACATTGTCAACATTATAAAAAGGAAAACCTAAAAATATAGTGTTGTGCTTCTAACATCAGTACAAACCTCTAATAACTATAAATTTCTTCAATCCCCCTGTTCACATGACCAAACCATGTGAACAGCATTACGAAAATAAAGTTGTGAGAATAAAGTTGTAATACTATGAGAATAAAGTTGTAATATTATGAGATAAAAGGGATAATATTACGAGGATAAAGTCATAATATTGCAACATTAAAGTCACAAGAAACTTTACACAAAAAAAAGCAGTCTTGCCACTGCATTAAAATGAGGAATGTTGCAACTTGTGAAGTCGTTCTTTAGTATCAGTTCAAAGAAATACTTAGTCTTTTAGCACATTAGCATCAAATTATCAGTAGCAGGAATTTGAAACGATCGTGCAAACGATTAATAAACTGAAGGTTTAATTAATGGCTACATTGATAGATTTAGTTGTTATAATTTGGATGAAAGCATTTAGTGTAACGGTGAGCCAAAAGTCATTGTGGACAGCTTCATAAACATAATGACCTGCATGACTGCCCACAGTAAGTTTGTGGAAATTGAGGAGGAAATGAGTAAAATACCAGGAATGGAAAATGGTAAGATTATAACTTTATTCTCATAATATGACTTTAGTCTTGTAATTTAAATAAAAAAATCTCATTGTGTGGCCCTAATATATAGAATTTTTGGGAATGGAATGCTGGCGTATTTTATTTATTCATTTATTTTTTAACATATTAAACCTGTTGGGGCTCGGGGCCTCTGGGCCTGTCGGGCTTTGGCCTGGAGGGGGTGCGCCCTGGGGGCCCGGACCTCTGTGC
>NW_013952629.1:735727-737597 GCF_001266775.1 Austrofundulus limnaeus
ATATCTCGTTATAACGAGAAAACTATCTCGAAAAAATGAGAAAACTATCTCGTAAAAACGAGAAAATATGTCATTATAACGACTAAAATATCTCCTTATAATGAGAAAACTATCTCGTAAAAACGAGAAAATATGTCATTATAACGACTAAAATATCTCGTTATAATGAGAAAACTATCTCGTAAAAACGAGAAAATATGTCGTTATAACGACTAAAATATCTTGTTATAATGAGAAAACGTTCTCGTAAAAACGAGAAAATATGTCGTTATAACGACTAAAATATCTTGTTATAATGAGAAAACGTTCTCGTAAAAACGAGAAAATATGTCATTATAACGACTAAAATATCTTGTTATAATGAGAAAACTATCTCGTAAAAATGAGAAAATATGTCATTATAACGACTAAAATATCTTGTTATAATGAGAAAACTATCTTGTTATATCAAGATAACCATCTCATTATAACGTGTTATGCTTCTTCTGGTTTGTCACTTTCACTGAAGTTTAGGATGGCATGATGGAGAAAAAGACTGAACCACAATATAAACAAAAATGCACAGAACTCATATTTTTGAGTTTTTGCTCAGACGTTGCAGCTAGTAGCACTTCTTTAGCAATATGCACTCTCTAATCTGAATTCAGACGTTATTATTTCAAAATTCAGTCCTAACTTACTTTGTAAATTTTTAGTCTAAATGTGTTCCTCTTGCAGATTTCTTCTTCGTAAAAAGGCACGACTCAGTCACTCCATTACGYCATCCAGGCAATAAACTTCTGTGAATGTGACAAACCAGAAGAAACCATAACACGTTATAACGAAACGTGATATAACAAGATAGTTTTCTCGTTTTTACAAGATAGTTTTTTTCATTATAATGAGATATTTTAGTCGTTATAACGACATATTTTCTAATTTTTCCGAGATAGTTTTCTTGTCATGAGATCCAGTTTAAAAATAGTTTCATGTCATGTGACAGCTCTACGCTTCCGTACACATCAGGTCTTGAAATCAAGCAGCAACTCTCATCAGTCTGTGACTCAGAGAACTRAGTGAGTTGCATCAGGTGCCCCAAAGCATCTTTGTTTGTCAGCGATAACTAAATACCTGCATTCACACAAATATATRTTTTTTCAAGTGAAAGAAGGATTTTTTAGAAGTCTTTGCTTTCCGTTGCATCATAAACCCAAAAAACCAATAAACGTGGCCACCTAACCCACTGGGATTTCCCCATTAGAGAGAAAAATACCCCAACTACAGGGTCTCCATGCCACAGCTGATTTTCTAACAGTAAAATTCAAACGGCGTATTATTTCCTCCTCACTCTAGATGCATTCTTGTTCTCTTTTAAAATTGTCCTTCTTTGATGTCATCGTATGAAACCACCTAGGAGAATCGATTTCTCCCTTTTATCTCCTCCCCCCTGACAGCCTATTAAGAGCCATCGCTACAGGACGTCTGGGCAAGAAGCCATTTTTCATTCTCCAGCAGCATCTGAATGYGGTAAATAACAAATGATGAAATAACAATAAATGACTACGAAYGAGTATTCTGATTAGGCGGAGTGCGTCGGAAAGTCACATCGTGATCAACGATCTGTTTCGGCGCTCCCTGATAACTCCTCTGTCTTCCAGTAACTGCGCTGAGTTAATTACAGCAAAGCTTGGGATGATGGAAACGACTGTTAAGCGGTAAAGAAGAAATAATAAAGATGGGCAAAGCTGTGTGTCTTCATCAACTCAATAGGTTGAGTGGGATATTATCTGTTTTGTGGCCTTACAACCTGGAATTTAAATAGATTTKCAATTTGATATTTAAATTAAAAATATGAAAAACACATTAAATCAATATAAAATATATAAAGGAC
>NW_013952629.1:739076-753478 GCF_001266775.1 Austrofundulus limnaeus
ATCTTGAAGCCAACCATGAAATGTCTGAAGATCTGCTTGTAACTGACTGTTACTAGATTCAAAATTGAAATCAGACAAAAAAAAAAAAAAAAAAAGAAACAGTATCATCAGCATACATTAAAATATTTGAATACTTCAATATTTTTGGAAGGTCATTTATGTATAATGGGAAAAGCAATGGGCCCAGTATGCTACCCTGCGGAACTCCCATGGAACAGGGCAGAGACACAACTAAGACTATTCTCTGCTTTATGTGAATGTGGCTCACTGTATTGTATATTTTTGTATATTATACTATCTCATTTACAGTATCATAAAACATGGATGGCACCAAATATGTGATGTTATCATATTTTCCATATAGATGCAGAGTTTACTAAAAATAACTATGAGCAATCCTCACTCAGGTGTTACTAACAAACCCCTCTGGCTCATTGTCTAAGGGTCCAGAGTGGGGCAAATGAACATTTCCACACACCATTTTAATGTCTGTCAGTGGAATTGAAGCAGCAACCTTCCAGTCACAAGCTCACCTTCTGAAACCCCTGTGCCACCACTTCCCCAGGGCTTGTACACCACATCCACTAAAAACAAAATGTAAAGAAAATGTCACAACAAACCTGCCAGGAGAGGATAATCCACCAAAACTCACGGACTGAGCAAATGGAGGCAATAAATCAGCACCATACTGTGGAGGTGTTTTTACAGTAGACGTATCATACTTTTAAATTCAATTCAAAAAAATTCAAATTCAAAATTCAAAAATACTTTATTGATCCCAGAGGGAAATTAGGTGTTAAATCCTTATTTTTTACATCCAAATCATTCAGTTGGGGTCTATATAAAGTGGAATTGCAATGCTTCGGTCTGAATTCCTCCTTATTGCAACTCCACAAGCCCCTCTTTCACCCTCTTTCTGAGGTGTGTCTCAGAGCAACTCATTTTGGTGCTGTCTTTTTAAATCCAAATGAGGCGCTTCATACCACGCCCCMCTCCAGCTACCAGAGAGGTCCATTCTAGTTTGACAGACGGGTTTACGACTATATAGTGTTGAAAAAATAAAACGCGGAGAAAGAGGAAAAAGATTATGGATTTGAAGAATGGGATAGCAGAACTGGAGCAGTATGTTATGATGAAYATTACATTTGTTTAACAATAAAGAACACATTGCATTGTCAAAATGGCAGTTATTTTGTGTAAAAAAATGTCAGGGTTAGAGTTAAAATTCCATTTAAATTCCAGGTCATAACAAATAAACCATCATGGGAGGGTTTATTGTATTCTAACCCAGTGGTTCCCAAACTTTTCAGCTTTTGACCCACAAAATGCCAGCAGCAGAGACCTGTGACCCCAGCTGTTGTTGGTTGATGAACATTAGTTTCACGTCAAACAAACAAGAGCATTATAACAATATTTATTACTCTATTTTTGTCCATTTTAAGTACATTAAGATTACTCATTTGGGACAACAAAGGCAAGAAATTATTGATAGTTGTAAATTTTTAGTGTAATTAATTCAGAAAATCTTTTCAGGACCCCACCTTGATGTTTCGACACCAGCTTTGGGAACCACTGGTCTAATCCACTCTCCGACTATATTTTTACACGAGATGCTTTCTCTGGGGCTTCTTACTCAAATAAAGACCTTGGCTGAGGCATCCACGAGTTCCTGACACAAAAATCCTAAAGCSTCTCAGCCCTCTGTGGCCAGTCAAACCCCAGTGCCAGCGTGAAGCAGGTGGGCTCTATTCTTACTGACACAACCATTAGAGACTGTTCCACCTGTCCAAATCTCCCCTCTGTGAAAGATTACCCGCATTGGGAAGCACAAAGAGAAAAAGGCAGAGTCCTCACTCTCTTTCGATCCAGGTTTTCAGCTCAGGCAGGCATGACAGACAGACAGACTGACTGACAGGCAGACTATTTCACAGAGAGCAGTAGACTCTGTCCAGCTCCAGTCTGCTGGAATAATGATGAACGGGTTGCAGTCTGCATATGCACAGGAGAGGAACTAATGATAAGARTGTGATTGAGTGACAGCGGCAAGACAGGCTGCTCAGGTGTGGGCTGCGAGGGGTGGGTGCATGTTTGACAGATTCAATTTACACACAGTGGCTTCGTTATTTTGTTTCCACTCACAAACACAAAATTTACCCACAGTGAGCGAGAATGAAGACACTGCTGGCCCAAGGAGAGTCTAATGAGAAGACGGTGTTTTAGGGTAAATCTCACTCTGCAAAAGAATACCGTGGGCCACTCTTTAAATTCTGAATTAAGTTAAAAGAAACCTACATTTTTCATAAAACAATCTGTCACAGAAAAAAAACAAGGATATATTTTATTACCCTATTATTTGATGCAGCCAACACAGCAGGGAAAATGAATCTAGCCATAAAAGGGAACTCCCTCCGGGTTGGTGGAGAGTCTCTGCCTCAAGTGGTGGAGTTTGTTCACGAGAGATGGAGCGGGAGACGGATTGGGGCCTYGCCCTCAGTAATGAGGGTGTTGCTTCAGTCTGTCATGGTGAAGACAGAGCTGAGTCGTAAGGCGAAGCTTTCAATTTACTGTTCTCTATACGTTCCAACCCTCACCTATGGCYATGAGGCGTGGATCATGACCGAAAGAACCAGATCTTGGATTCCACCGGCCGAAACGAGCTTCCTCCATAGAATGGCCTAAAATCTGGTGTGGTAACTTCTTAGTAAATGCCTCTCTTCATGCAGTTTTTGATGTCTGAAAACACAAGCAAAGATCCGAGAGAGAAAGAATCTGYTTTTGGTCAATTGGGAAATACATCATCAAACTTTTACTGCTTGAGTGCTTTTAGGGAGGTCGCACAAGGAATCACAAAATGTCCTCCTTCAGGTCCAGCGTGTGGAAATACGTATGTGCAGCAGCAACTCAGGGTGTTTTAATACTTGTGGGGTTTGTTTGCTGGCGGAGTGCAGATAAGGAGCTGTCCATCACGGCTGTTGACCTGAGGATTCCATTATGGCCCGGACAATATGTCCACCATTTCCACTGAGCAGCAGACAAAGGCTATGCCAAACAATCAATTTCCTTTTACCTCCATGAATAAGGAATCCCATTCATCTTCCTCTGCACACACTTATACAAGCAGACRAGCTGAGTGGAGACCTATTATCAGGCTGTCTTTAGTGGGTTCAGTAACTGGCCGAACACAAACTCTGGCTGACGGAGGAACGTCCTCTGTAGTTTGGAGATAGGAAACCTGCTAAAATGGAAATCATGTGCCGATTATGCTGACTATTGATTTTTTTTTTTAAATTATACATATTTCCTGTAGCAAGAATTTTTCCTTTTATTGCCAAAGTGTGGGCAATAATGTTTTTGTCTTTTTGTATTTGKGATTGCTGGCAAAACATCTCATGAACCCCTGGGCAATTTAATTAAATGTAATCCAAGATGGCAACCACAGCCAATTGACCTTGGAAAAACACAAAAAAGGTACAGAATTCCAACAGCTTCACATATGTTGGGTGTGGTTGTAGCTGAGAATAATCTCAAATACACAAAAGATATTTATATCCTTTTTATAGGACCGTTCAGTTCTGTAGGCTGACCCTAAACCTATCTATTACCAGTACTAACCAAACCCATTCACACCTTTGTCCAGGACTATTTAACTAAATTGCTCAGTGAGCCATCTTGATTKTAGTGTACCCTGATAACAGATGGAGAAACAGGGCATTATATAAAACAATGGTTACCAACCTTGGGGCCCCCAAAGAGCACAGGGAGGCCCATAGCCTCATCTGCCCASAGGCTGTAAAAATATTAATTTATTTGTTGTAAAAGTCAATCAAACAAGTCAAAAGGTGTTTCCTAATAAATTTTATATGAATTGTCTCAGTTTTTCTTTTGTGAGAGGATGGTCTATAGGAAATTCTTAAGTGTTGATGTTATAAATAATTTTATAGGGGATGTGTTCGCATTCGGTTGGATTATATATCTGTTGATGTTTTAATTATGTATTACATTTGTTAAATGAAATTTGGCTGGGTTTTTTTTTTCTACTGTTTTTTTTWAAATATCAGCTATTTTGGGGACTACAGGTGGAAATTACCACTAGTGTTATAACCTGTTTCAATGCATCTTTCCTTTAAGATTAATGTATGTTGTACATTGTCCCTGTTTTTAAATAAATAATAAAATAAAATAATTTGACTAAGTAAAACTCTGCACAACTCAGTTCTTCGATATTTTTGCTTTTTCCAAATAAAAATTTGCAACTATTCATTTTATTACTTCTTAATTTTGATAGAAATAAAAGTTGAATGTGTCCTGATGGTAGGAGATGGTGTGCGTACTGACAAATGTGTGTTAACAGCTTGACTTGTGTGTGAATGAAACAGGGCTCTGAGGAAAATAAGTTGGGAATCTCTGAACAAGTATATCTTTAACCGTTTAGCTTATTTGTCTGTTTTGAAACAAATTTTGGTTTTAATGAAGACATTGGCAGACCAGATTTAGGTCACCCAGTGGTCACCTAACCCATTAAATGGTGTTGCACCATATTAAGACGAGGCTTTGATCTCCATAAGGACCACTGGTCCTGACAAAGTAGGTGTACGTAATGTCTTGAAAAAGGTAACAAAAACCAGGTATACACACCTACACACACGTACAAACGAGATGTATCAAACGTTAGCGTAAAGTGTCCAAATCAACTCTGTTGGTCAGTTAGCAAAATACATATACACACTTGGAAAAAATTGTTGGCACCCTTGTTTAATAATGAAAGACAAACCTACAATGGTCACAGAAATAACAAGAATCTGACAAAAGTAATAAAAATTATTTTTTTTATTCATGTTCATTTTCATAGAATTTTTTATTACTTTTGTCAGATTCAAGTTATTTCTGTGACCATTGAGGGGTTTTCTTTCATTAAACAAAGGGTACCAACAATTTTCTTCACAGTCCACGTGTGAATATTTTTTTGTATTTTAATGAAAAGCTCATAAAGTTAGTGTCCATCAACAATGAATTTAAAAAGACTTTTAATTGACTAATTCTACAAACTAATTTTCTTTTTTCTGTTGATCATCTGGCTTCGTATTCTTCTCATTTGAAGATCTTTTAAKACCAGTTATAGTAAGAGCACATGTCCTGATGCACCTCAACAATCCAGGAAGAAAAATCTAAAAGATGTCCAGAGGACCTACTCAACCTTTTTTAGATGTTATTACAAATGATGCTAAATGATGAACCTTACTGTTAGTGGGTGTGAAAGTTGTGGCTGCTCAAAACACACTGAGAGCGTTTGAAGGCATTAAGTGTCTCTGAATTCAGCGCAGCACCTGAACACATCATGTGTCTAAAGTCTACTGCTGCCGCTACATGTTGCACATGCTAGTGATGACAAAGTTTGAGGTTATTTCTCAGATGCTGGTGGGAAAAAAGGCAATAAAACACTGCAGTTGAGTGCAGAAAAGCGGCCCAGAAGAACCCGTAAATCTTGAACATACACMAAGTGTCTGAGCTGTACTGAGGCAGGACTGAAAGATGACTTGGCTCCAGTTCTTGGGGCTGCTGGACTGTATAATGCCACCATGATTACTTTCCAAGCAYGGGGAAAATAAAACTGTCAGGCTGCAATAAATCGCAATTAAATTGTAATTAATCGAACCAGTCTTGGTCTAATCGTGACATAAATTGAAATTGCAGAGGCAATTTTTCCTAAACAAAAACAAGAAAAGCACACTAAAATTGATGGCTTCTATGAACGCATCTCTGGCATTTAATCATCGGTTAATGGGCTGTACAACTCAGGAAATGATTCAAATAAAAGGAATTTACTGAGAAAATTAAAAATAATTACACACTAATGGGCTTTTCATTGTGTTCTAAAGGTTCTGAATGAAATGCAATCAAAATGAGAAACTTTGTCAATTGTTGAGATTTACAAATAAAGACTATTTTTTATGGTCTTTATATTTTAGCACTACGAAATTTATTTCATTAGTAGCAATGTACAGGATTTATAAAGCTTGACTGAATATCTTCCTCCGGATTGTTTAAATYTGCTGGACTGTTCTCAACAAACACATCAGAAGCTTAAATAAAAGCTAAAAATAAATGAGAAATAAAAAAGCAAATATTTAGCAGTAAATGTTCCTGTGAAGTTTCCTGTTGGGGCTACTTTTATATATGTACAAAATATACTACTTCAGTTCTAGAGCACAAAAATACAGGATGTATCTGCATTAGTCTGAGCTTAAACAAGGATCATTTTGACCAAGTTGTATTTAACTTTTCAGAAATGATCAACAGATTAAAGAACCAAAAAGAGGTTTAAAAAAGGACAATTTTACACACTTTTTTTTTTAGATCAACACATGTACAGTTTTGTGAGACAAGTTTATGCAACRTCCCACTCTTCTTCCAAAACAGCCACCAGCTGTCAGTTTGTGCTTCGAGCTGTTCTCACTCCTTCCTGCGCTTCTTGTCGTGGTAGTCGTCCTTGGAGCGGGTGCTGGTGGACGGCCTCTTGGAGCCGCCGTGCTGCTTGGCCTGCTCCAAGAACTTGTCCAGACCGAAGGGATCCTCCTCAAACTGAACCGGTCCTTCTCTCCTCTGCCCGTGCTCGGCACCAGAGAACTCTTTGTCAGGAGCGAACCTGAACAGGTTGATCATTAGCAGTTTAAATGACATTTACCTGAACTCACTGAGAAGGAAAAAAGGCTCTAATTTGTTGTACACATACAGTATTTGTATCTTAACTTATAAAAGCCCCTCATACTTCTCCTTGTTAGTAAATTAAATAAAGAAGAAAGCAGCTATACGCAGATATAAATGTCTAAATGAGTCATTTAGCTGATATAAATAATCCACAGTACCTGTTGTTCTTCATAAGTGAGTCRAAGTCATCTGTGTAGGCATCTTTGTCGATGTTCTTGCTGGGCCTGTAGATGTTGGAGGCCATGTCTCTGCCACTGTTGAACGGCTTATCGTACACGTTGTACGTGTCATCTTCACCACCAGCAAAACCACTGTCCATACCCTAAAAAACAAGGACAATTTATTCAAGTATTAGTGTACCAAGCACTGGAACAGCTGCTGCTAAGGCTGGATTTTCTTTAGTTTCACAAGGAAAAGTATCACCTAAATGTTTTAAAACCCTTTTTATCATATTTTCCATACATTCAAATATGTTTAATGTCAATCAAATTAATAACAAAACAGGTATGAGTATGTTGGAACCTTGCTCTGATTGAAGAGCCGCTGGTCGTACTGAGCTTCGCTGGTGGAACGAGGGTTGGGTTTGCCCAAAGCAATGAGCTCACTGATGTCTCTGTCCTGATCCCTCTGTAACTTTGACCTGGGACAAAAATAATTCAAACACGGAATGAGAAAGGACATCAGATTGCTAATAAAACAAAGTAACTAAATTCAAGCAAATAACACTGCCTGGCCAAAACAAAGTCTCCGCCTGGATTTAACTAAGGTCTATGATGTGGGGTTGCTGCAGTTGGTCAGGTCTAGGTTCAGCAACAGTTTGTGCTCAAAGAATGAGGTCAGCTGACTACCTGAAAATACTGAATGACCAGGTTATTCCATCAATGATTGTTTCTTCCCTGATGGCACGGCCTTATTTACAGAGTCCATTAAGWATCTTTGGGATGTGCTGGAGAAGGCTTTGTGCAGTGGTCAGACTCTACCATCAAAGCAAGACCTTGGTGAAAAATTAATGCAACACTGGATGGAAATAAATCTTGTGACATTGCAAAAGCTTATCAAAACGCCAGTGRATGCGTGTCGTAATCAAAGCTAAAGGTGGTCCAACATATAGGGTGTGACCTTTTTGTTTGTTGGCAATTTKTTTTTTGGCCAGGCAGTGCAGTTTGATAAAGGCTTTGATCACTTTTAACAACTCAGTTGATCTGACAAACACGCAAAACCACCATTGATCCAGTTTTATAAAACKTTATCTGATTCTCTTCCTCAAATATTTTGTATGAAAACGTACATCAACATTTGTACACAATCAAATAAATGTGTCTGCCATCTAGAGTCAGCAGGTAAAAACAACAAAGGTGTATGATTTGGAATTTAAAAACCTTTTATTCGGGTTTTCAGACAAGGCAGCTGTTCCATTAATGTAAAATAACTCAAACGTAGTCAAGATTCTATAAAAAAATAAAAAATAAAATCAACTATATTTAAAATTCCCTTCAATGACCATCTTTCATTAATCCATCAATCCTTTAAATTCTAGACTTATTTCCATAATGCTCAAAATCCTGTGGAAACATCCCAACTTTACGAATTCCCCAAACTAAAATTTGGCTCAATATCTGGGGTGACAAAAACATTTAAGATATTCAGTTATTAAACTTTGTATACAGGAATCAAAACATTTTCCTTTTCAAGTCAAAGCTTATCTGCACATTTGAACGTGTGCACATTATTCCTTCTTGTAATGCAAACGAAAAGGTAATTTCTTATTTTTTCCTGAGGATTGCGGTTCATTTTTCCCCGACTATRTCATCTGCCGTCTTTTTTATTACGTGATTTAGAAAAGTCAGAGTGTTCATGTTGATCAATAAAAATGTTTCTTTGATTTCTCTTTTCATACAGAATTAAAAATCTGAATAAAACATACATTATTCTTTGAGAATCTATGTTTTCTGGCAAAAATTCTATTCAGCTGTGTGTTTGTGTGCGCTTGGTGACTTTAAGGTGCTGATTTTCCTTCAGCAAACAGCCATCTCAAAGTGAAGTGAAAGGTAATTTTCAGATAACAAGGTCTGTGCCTCTCTGACAGCTGAAACCGTGACTGTAATGAGCTCTCCTGTGAATTTCACTTTCTACATTTGTCCGGGGCTCACAACACCATCACCAGACAAGCTGACAGTGCACACAGATTCACAAACACACACCCATCATGCACCTCGCATACAAAAGCCTGCAGATACCTGCAGACAAAGAACTGCTTGAGTGCTCTGCAGAATCCTGCTGTTTTTGTTCAGTTACTGCTGCTCCCATAAATGATTCAACAGTGTGTGTGTGCGCGCAGAAGGTGAGTGCATTAAAGTGTCTGTCCAGCACCTCTTATCGGGAGCAGCCCTGGAAATGTTCTTGTCGTGCTGTCGGTCCTTCTTTCTGTCAATGCGGATCATATCACGCCCTCTGGCCTCGCTGTCGTCACCACCTGCTGGGTGAGAGACAGGGGGTGAGGGGATCAAATGTAGGAGAATGATGTCCAAATGAAAAAAATATATGTGGAGGATATAGAGTGTGATGCAGGTGAAAGCAGATTGGAGATGATGAGGGAATWWAAAAAAARAAAARWARRRGRRRAAAAAAARGCTCTAAAATGTGCAACACTGGTGTTTCTTCTCCAGTTTGGCAGCCAGACATCACTTCCTGATCCTGTCAACACTAGCAGAGTGAAAACTGCTGTCATCACGTATGCAGCTCATGTTCCAGACTTGGAACAGGCAACAACACGGACAACAAAGCCTCCTCTACTGACTGAGAAAGCATCACATTTACATACAACAAACCCACACTCACTATAGGTGTCTGAATATTAAGAAAGCATAAAAATATCCAGTTCCTTTTGAGGTTTTAATCTCGAGGACTCACCTTTGTCACCGTGGCTTTTAATCCCCGCTCTTTGGTCTCGAGCCATTTGAGCCAGCTCTCTGAGCTTCTCCTCTTTCTTCTCCTTCTCTTTCTGAGCCATCTTCTTTTCTACCTGAGCTCGCATCTCCACAGCCTCCCTGGCCTAAACACACAACCAGCAGTCAAATCGAAGCACAAACTTTCTGAGGTCTGGAAAATGCAACTGTGACGTTACCTTTCTATCAGCGATATAGAGCGCCTCTGCCAACTTAGCAAAGTTTTCGTTGATGTGGACGGTTTGCAGACCCCTCCCATCAGCAGCTAAACGTTTGTCCAGAGGAATGGTGTAGCCCTGCAGCAAATCAAGCACATACACCGTTATCATTTAATAAAACAAAAACATTAAAATCTGCTGCAAAAACAACCATGAGTGCAAATATGAGTGAGAAAGATTTTAATTAACTGTTAAGACGTTACCTTTGCGTTCTTCCAGTTGGAAATGCATGGAGGGATCTTCCACTCCTGCTGCTCCTTCACTGTCATCTACAGACAAAGTGACAAACTATCAATGACAAGAAACCTCCTTATTTTGGCCTTTATAGCAAAACACAAAAGGCAGAACATTTGTCACATGACTCTACCTTTCTGCTTGGAGAGTGCATAACAGGGGCGGGGGGTGATGGAGGCCCTCGGGGGATCTTCTTGTTGATTCTGAAACACACAACAATTCACATTATAATCAATCATTTGTTTCAGATGACTTTTTAAACCGGATGCTGAAGAAATCGTAATGAGGTGTAGAAACATGAATTAAACTAGTTACATTTAGGTTAATTAGTTGGTTCCATTGATATATAAATAATGGACAAAGTATCTTTGCCTCTTGTACAAAGTTGAAATCAGCGAGAGYTGCTATGTTGTATTTTTGGAACCAGTGTCTGTGCTAGGGTTGGGCATAATCGTATCATGTGCAATTAATCGTCCAAAAAAACATCAATCAATTATTTTTTGGCACTTGACGATTAATACGATTAATGCCACCAGGCAGAGTCCACTCACTGCTCCTCTCTGCTTCAAATATGATGAATATTATAAAAAAAGTTGTGTAATTTATTTAGCTATCAACACAGTTTAAATTTTGACGCATAGCCTGAAGTCTGTAACTTTGACACAACTTGGAACAGATTTTTACGAAGAGCAAATCTTTCCCACTAAATTGGTCATATAACCAGGACTTAAGGGTGTCCAGGGACTCCAGGGGATTAATCATCAAATTAATCGTTATCAGCTAAATACCACAATTAATCGTGATTAACTTTTTTGCTAATATTGCCCAACCCTAGTCTGTGCACAAGCAACGTAGCACTTTAAAGGCTGGTTTATACRTCAAGTTGTACGTTATGCGTACTCTGCTGAATAGGGTTGGGCAACATCGGGGGAAAAAAAAAATCACGATTAAYTGTGGTATTTAGCCGATAACGATTAACTTGACGATTAATCCCCTGGAGTTCCTGGACACCGTTATGTCCTGGTCACATGACCAAKTTAGTGGGAAAGATTTGCTCTTGAAAAATCTGTTCCAAACTGTRTCAAAATTACAGATTTCAGGGTGTACGTCAATTTTTAAATTGTGTTAGATTCTGAGCAGCGTTTCTTTCTGCGTGTCATTTTGCTGAAAATAATCTGTTCTCTGAAGCCAGTTGTTAAATTAGCAAAATGCGCAGATTTGATGAGCAGCTGGTCTGATCCCATTGTCCATGTGAACGCGCAATCGACGTCCACCCATTMTTTCCAGCTCTCTTTACCCAACACAACACTTATTCATTGAGTGAAAAAATATATATATCTTGCTATCACTGTTTTTGTTTTATGCTTAGCTATGAGCTGTGCTACATTGGGAGTGCTGTGGGAGAAACTATAATAATGTATGCCCTGCAGCCCGTTCATACTTGGTCAGAAAAATGCGTCCAAGATGACACAACCACCGATCTGCTGTCTCATGTCGTACTGAAGTATAAAGCATGCTTAAAGGGGACCGTTTTTAAGGGATTACATTTCTATTCAGACTTTGAGCATTATCGATGTTTACATTAAATAAAAAAAGTGAGCTTTTCAGGCATGTTAACTTACTTGAAACGGGGAGGCTCCATGGGGTCTTTCTGCATYTCCACCATACGGATCACTCTCTGTTTGGCTCCAGAATTAAAAGCCACTCCCTGCTGRGACGGGGTGTATCTGTAAGAAAGAAATGTATCATTAGGGACGATCACTAACTACAGAAACAAACAGAGGCAAACGCAGCACTAGTTTGGGTCACTTTGACTTTTTCTTCATTCTGCAGTTTAAGATTTAAGAAAAAATAATGATAGAAGCTTTAATAACTCATTAAACTGAATACATAATCACAGGTGAAATGATGAATAGAACACACCAGAAAACTGTCATGTTTGGTGTTAATGATAGATCTAAATAGCCGCTAACAGCTTTTTAGAAAATACATGATTGTTTATTTGCCAAAAACCTGACAACAGTGCGACCTAAGATGTGAACTAAATTGTTCCTTTCACCAGCTGCAAGTTCAGTTTATGACATCACATCAACATGTCTGCAGATTGAAAACGCTGATGATGGTGCTTCCGCTAAGATCCACACCTGATGTATTGTGCAGGGGCTTGTTTGTCTGCAGCTCGAACAGGCATGGCAGCAGCAATCTTCTGAGACACCTGTTTGTTTAGGGCAGCACGGGTCTTTTCTGTCAGCTTCAAAAACACAAAAACAACATCATGAGCAGTTGATCCTGAGTAATGCTAAAGAGGTTTTGTAATAACAGACTTTGTATGGCGTCAGCAGGAGGAAACAGAACTACTTTAGGCTCTAAAAGAATTAGAATTTAATCTTGATTTGATGTTTCATTATGTTGTTTATGTTTTATTCATCTTTCCACCATTTTTACATTGTTGATGATTGGTACAGCACCTTGTCAATATATTTCTGTGAAAGGTGCTTAATAAATAAAACTCCGACCGACCGACCGAAAAAAGTCTGGTAAGAACTTAGGTTGTAAGTGAAGCACAATTACAATGACCTAGATTACTTAAAATATGTGCACATGCAATGACAATAAATGTGAAGAGTATCAGTAAAAAACAACAACACTTTTTTTTAATTTTATTTTACAAGGATTGATTCTGATTATTTAGTAATGTTAAGGTTTTTGGTAAATAAAAAACAATGAAGGACCTACTGTTCCTGTTGCAAAAGTAAAAAGATTTTAAAAAAATCAACTCCTATGAATAACTTAATTTTACAGGAACCTGCTTCTAACTCCTGAAACACACAAATGTAGCAAACTGCACCTCTTCTATGGCTTCCTCATCAGGTCGCTGCAGCTCTTGAGCATCTTCGTTAAGAACTTCTTTTGGCAGCAGGTCAGTGTACTTGCTAAAGATCACCTGCAATTAAGAAAAAAGACAAGACATGTTTAGAAACAACTAATAAAACCTGAAAAGCAATGTTTGTAATCTATATCAAATTATTCATCTCATCCTATTTTCCTGAGAACAGATATTTGTCACAGAGATCCCAATTCAATATTTATTTTCAATGTTCAATACATTTAAGGATTTATATTTAGCAATATGTTTAATATTTTTAATGCCTCGCAAAACCCTTAATAAACAAACAAAAAATTAAAAAGGATGTAYAATTTTACTTTTCTCATAATGCCTAAACACAAATTGTTCCAGATGACGTTCACATGGTCTTTGAGGACTATAATATAGCAGTGACTTGCAAACAAACCTTTTCCTTTCCCTGTCCTTGTCTGGCGATGGCATCATATTTGATTTTTCCTTCAGCATCTACTTGCACTGCCAGGGCGTTGGAYGTTTTCCTCTTTCTGCCCATTTCCAGAGGAAACTGGGCCACCTGGATCTCTGGGAAAGCTCCTCCATCTCCGAAGTCCTGCACAAACAAACACAGATTCGCCTTCAGTATTAAAGACGTCCATTCCTGTAAGGTGCATACAAAGACATTCCAGTGGGATTTACCTCGAGCGCGCGGGGCACCCAGCCTTTCCTGTGCCCGTATGGAGGTGGCTCTCTGCGGGACGCGACCAGAGCGGTGGAGTACGACTTCTGGGCACGAAGCGTCTCCTCGGCTTCTAACTGGTCCTGTGACAGCTGCGTCGGCGCTGGTAAAAAGCTTCACACACAAAAACACACGCATAAAACAACATGCTTTTAACACGAGCTCAGAATGCTAAACTCCTCCTACTACCATTATCCGAAAACAATTAGCAAATCACCGAGATATAGCAGCGCTACATATGTTGAAGACAGTCTATTCAAAGATTAAATCAATATACTACTAGAAAAATACAGTATTTTATGCAGTAAAGTAAAATTGTACAGCAAAAGGACTTGAAAAGTGATTGCGGCCGCTACGGTGTCGAAATGCTAGTTGTTTAGCTAACGAGATGTTAGCRCCTAGCCTCTTAGCTAATGACGATCGTTTCGAATAAATAAAGCAAGTGAAACAAGATAGAAAGCATCAACGTAAAATTCAATAAACATTAAAGATACATCGAGTGACATAGAGTTAATCCCTAAAACTGGAACCTTGTTAATATTTAAAACACATAAGGCCTTGTTTGAAAATCACCTCGCTAGAGACATTTTCCTTTCTTCCGTATCACGAAGTGAGCATGCGCAGTGCGCACCAGAGCTGCTTGAGAGGAAGTGACGAAATATCGTTCTGTGACAACTAGTGTTATTATAAAAACAAGTACATAATAATAATATTTATTC
>NW_013952629.1:754751-756005 GCF_001266775.1 Austrofundulus limnaeus
ACGCAAGTTAGAATCAATGTGTTTTTATGCTACTTTTGTCATTTTGATTCAAAAAATGTTTTATATCATATTTTCTACTATCTTTATTCCACACAAGAATTATTTCATATTTGAAATATTTTTATTTTTCACTTTTTTAAACATTTTTAAAACAATAAAATGACAATTTTAGAACAGCAATCAATGTCAACGTCCATTATGTGCGTGTGTGTGTATGTGTGTGTAAAACGTTGCCTTTTCTCACTGATTCTGTTCATAACTGTTAAGGGCATAATTTCTAGGTGTTTTTTAAGCTGTTGAGGGGATCTGTTTTGGTGACCTTAGGATAACATTTCTGCTTTTTGTGGATGATGTGGTCCTATAGGCTTCATCAGATTGTGATCTCCAGCTCTCACTGGAGCGGTTCACAGCCGAGTGTAAAGCGGAAAATTCCAAATCCGAGACCATTGTTCACAAATGAGGGAAGAATGGAGCGGGAGATCGACAGRCGGATTGGTGCTGCATCTGCAGCGATGCTGGTGCTGTACGGTCTGTCGTGGGGAAGCGAGAGCTGAGCCAAAAGGCGAAGCTCTTGATTTACCAGTTGGTCTACGTTCCTACCCTCATCTATGGTCACGAGCTTTGGGTAGTGACCGAAAGAATGAGATCGCGGATACAAGCGGCCGAAATGGTTTTCCTTCGCAGGGTACCTGGACTCTCCCTTAGAGAAAGGATGAGAAGCTCAGTCATCCAGGAGGGACTCAGAGTAGAGTCGCTGCTCCTCCACGTCGAGAGGAGCCAGTTGTGGTGGTTAAGATGCCTCCTGGACACCTCCATGGTGAGGTGTTCCGGGCATGTCCCACTGGGAGGAGGCCAGAGGAAGATCCAGGACATGCTGGATAGACTATGTTTCTAGGCTGGCCTGGGAACACCTAGGGATTCCCCCAGTGGAGCTGGCCCAAGTAGCTGGGGAGAGGGAAGTCTGGGTCTCTCTGCTTAGGCTGCTGCCCCTGTGACCCGATCCCGGAGAAGCGGCAGAAAACAAAATGGTTCCTATAAGAGTGAGATCCTTCTCCAGGAGAAACACATAGAAACACAGCCACACAGATACAACACATACAGCAATTTTCACTAGATTGGTTAGATAGCTAGTGTTAGCTAACTTTGAAGTAGGCTAATATGTTGCTTCATGACAAAAACCACTGTCACAGTAGTCACAATTTACACACACACACACACACACACACACACACACACACACACACACACACACAC
>NW_013952629.1:756055-758257 GCF_001266775.1 Austrofundulus limnaeus
ACACACACACACACACACACACACACACACACACACACACACACACACACACACACACACACACACACATTTGTGAGGTAAGAAATAAAAATAACACATATAAGGGTTCTTGCTTTGTAAAATATTATTATTCAGGAGTGACACTTAGGACTCAGTGTGTATGGTAACACACCTGCTTTAATGGCTGAATGATCTCTCAAGAGATGCAGAAGATTGCTCACCAACACATTTGTTATGGATTAATTATGTATATCTGTTCTACCTTGACTCTGTCCAGTAATCATATCTCATGATAACTAATTTAGGCTGGTTTACTCTATCGGCCCAGACTTCAAGACTCCAGCAATGCATGACCTCTTTTATTTTGATAAGGTGTTTCCGGGCTGACAGCCCAGTCATTGGTTAGATGGTTCACAGTTGGCGAACTGTGATTGGTTGTAAGCATGTCACAGGATGTTATATTATCAGCTGCTCTGCGCTGACGAGCCAGCCACAACTTGACAGACTTCTCTGATTGACTTCTGCTCTGTTGTTGCTCAGATTAAATCATTTGACGACCATACACGCAGACTTTCTGTGCATTTATTCCAACGTGTTTCTGCATTCTTGGTAAATCGTGCCACCACACATTCAAATCAGGTGTGCTGAAGCAGAGAAACATCTGAAACATCTGGGGTAGTGGACCTAGAACACCAGAACTGGACGCAACTGATTTACACTGCCATTAATGTTGCATTACACCATYATTCCTTCATATATAGTATTATTCTCCTGCCAGAGGAGCATCATGTTGCACAAGATGTGTAGTTTGCTGCTACTGCTTTCAAATAACCACATAATTCTATGTAAGCAATGTGAAAAAATCACAATAGCTTTGAGGTGTTCAAGGTGACATTTATTCACTTTGGTGTTGGCTGCATTTGGGCAGTGGTGTGCAGTACTAATCTAAAAATTAGTTCCAGTAGCCCTAAAAACACCAACTCAAACATTTAGGTCCCTTAATTCTAAAGCACTAACGCACTGAAATTTTTAGCAAAAGCTAATTCTAAAGCACTAAAATAACCCAATAAACCCTTGAACATTCTTCAACAGACAACAAGTCACATGTTGCCATGTTGCTCTCTTAAGACATCATTGACATTCCTCAGCCATATTCATACATTGTCACCTAGTGGATAAGTGACACACAAATGAACAAAATGTGCAACAGCTTTCACCGTCAGCAGTTAACATTAACGTTGATCAATAACATTTATAGACCTCAGTTAGGTGCTTCTAAATTTAGCCTATAAATGTTACACTAATAAATTTTAAAATCAGCAAAAGCCCTATARCACTAATCAGGAAATTAGTTCCCCTATAAGTGCTTTAGTGTTTTCAACTGTACCCACCACTGCAATTGGGCCAGGCTTTTATCTAGTAGGGGCGTGKTTTGAACGTCCCGTTTGGTTTTCCAACGTCTTCTTTCAGCAGGTGACGTGGTGCCTCRGGACACTTTTGAGGCACTGTACTGATCTTTGAGTTTGCAGAGATTGAAAAGATATTTCCRTCTGTACGTTGTTTTATTTTCCTCTCTGTAAATTTCACATATGGCAGGGAGTGACCAAAATTATTTTATAATGCCAGAGRAAGACACATAAAAAATAAATCGTGCCAGCCTGGATAGAAGAAGTGGGTAGAGATGTTACAGGTTCAGTAGTTGTTATCACAATCTCCGCTCCTCTTTCCTATAAATTTTGTAAGTGGCTGGAGGTGCTTAAAATGTCGACACCAAAATCCTATAAAAGAACGGTTCGGGCTAGCTCTTAGCTCAACAATCCAGTCAAAATAATCTCCATATCTGAGGTTGTTCGAAAAAGCTATCTGCAACAGGAAATATATTAATTGTTCATAACATGTCCACTGAACCCATGCTTCAAAATGTCTAAAATATTGATAAGTCTACAGTATTGTAGTGTGAACATTTTATCCAAATAGAGATGTTATGGCAATATTTATTCAACAAAGACAGAAATACGTGGTCCAAGAATGAAGGTACTCCGTGGGATGATCWGCTGAGTTTTATTGCAAGGAAACGTTGGTTTTAATGGTAAGGAAACGTTGATAAGAACAGGAGCTGGTTTCTGACAGTCACTGAGTGTGTGTGTGTGTGTGTGTGTGTGTGTGTGTGTGTGTGTGTGTGTGTGTGTGTGTGTGTGTGTG
>NW_013952629.1:758267-766480 GCF_001266775.1 Austrofundulus limnaeus
GTGTGTGTGTGTGTGTGTGTGTGTGTGTGTGTGTGTGTGTGTGAAATAAAGTCTAATGTTACAACTAATCCTGGATCCCTTTAAGAGAATGTGTTAAAGCACTGTTTCTATGCTGGAAATACCACGTAGAGCTCAGTTATTGTTTGTTAGCAATGCTCAGCAGTAGTATGAGGTGAGAAATGTGATGTTTTGTGTTTAGTCGAAGTTAAACATGAAACATTATAGGTACAACTGGCCCTCACCATGAGGCTCTTGTGGCCCTCGGTGAAAATGAGTTTGACATCGCTGCTTGAAGTGCTTTTATTTCTTTAAAAAAACTGCAAACAGGCCTACCATCATTTTACAACTCTGACCACTCTCTTTACGTTAAGATAATTTTTTTAAAGCATCGATATTCACAAATGGATGATGAAACATTACAAAATTGTTCTTTAGTTTTTGTCCATTATATTAATGCCTTCTGGTTGTCCAACATTTTATAGAAGCAACACAAACAGTCGGTGCCACTTTGTGTAAAACAAGGAACACAATGCTCAAAGCTCAGTGTGAGTTTTGTCATGGAGAAGAGCTGTATAATGTCACCCTGACAGACTATATAATATAATGAATGGGATGAAGTACAGGGACTTTTCAGCCATGATGATGATAAGCAATAAAAAAACAACATTCCTGATGTGAAAGACTCCTATTTWGAGTGCCTCCTGTTTCTTTTCCTTCCTTCCTTCCATGGTAGTTTGTCAATTGAGAGACAGTTATTTAAGGACAGGGAATCCATCGTATGCTTTAAATAAAACCAGTAACTTAGTCAGAACCACTAACTCCGCTAATCTCAGATGTGGTAGTAGCTGAGAGTCATTCACAACAAATACTTTGAGCACTAACAGATTTAGCAAGATCGTATAATATTATGTGAGATTGTGTACAGTTTAGTCAAGGTTCAACCAAACAGGCTCTAAAATGTTTTATGAACTTTTTTTTCACACCATTTGTGTTGTGTTCCTCAAACAGCAGCTTGAACAATTTACTGTCCTTGCAAATTGAATTTGAAAAATAAAAAGTGTAATAAGTGGAGTAGTAAAGTTTTTTGAGCAGAATTAAAAAAAATAAACGATGTAGGCTAAGTTGAAGGCTAAAATGTCTTTCATGTGAAAATTCAGCAAATTGATGCATTCATCAGCTTAAGGTCAGACCATGACGAGAACAAAAAWTTTTTTTTCTCTAGTCACTGATGTGGGCCGTGGATTGGAACGCAAGACGCTGCCAGCTGTGTTTGCTCACCAGTGAGGTGTAACAAAGGAAGATGATGCAAGCAGACATGGAGGTGGCATGGCTTTTAGCTTGAAGGATGCTGCCAGCAGCTGTGGTGAGAGTGAAGCAGAGAAGGACAAGACAAACCTCACTGTGCCACACCTGTAAAGAAGAGGTTATTCAATATAAATCACATACTGGCTGCTTTCTAATGGAAAAGAAACATCTTACAGTCGTCATTCCTTTGCAACATCTATTTTTTGTGCACAACAAAGACAATCACCATCTAAAATATTCACGTCATAATATTTGAAGGAATGCACATGGCCTGCCCTGTTTCATGCTGTTTTAAACTCAGATGTTCTTATATTAAGAAACAATGGAAGTGTAGCTGTTCTGGTTAATATTCAAATAATCATTATGACAGTTTCAGACAATTTTCACAATCTGTTAGAACTTCAAATATGTGTTGGGAATGACTCCCATGTGCTACCACACCAAATCTTGGCTCAGTACCTGTAAAACTGATTGAATTGYACCCATTTTTGTGGCTTCCAAATTCTGTCTGCAGTAGCCAGAATTCAGTTGACTTTTAAAGTTATTCACTCATTTATACATGTGTAATAATTATTTTCTGAAAGTTTCATTTAAAATTGTTGATGAAATATTTTGCTAACAGAGAAATAGAGTTGACTGCAATAGTCAAAGGCAGTGTTGTCAAGACAAATCTAGAGCAATCTGTTCACTCAGTGTGTGTGTTGGCCAAGACATACAGCTATAACCGTACTGAATTTTAGCTCAATATCTGTAAAACTGACTGAGTTATAACCATGTTTGTGTTGGCTAAGGTCAATGAGCTGTGGCGGCCACCTTGAATTTGGTTAACCCCAGAAGTTCTAGGGTTGTAGTTTATGGAGCTAGAAGAGTCTCAGTAATCACAAATGCTCACAGAATAATTCATAAGTACATAATTCACATGTGCACATGATAAAATTCACACAGGTCAACTCACACATGCACAGGTCAATTCACATGTGCGCTGGTCWATTCACATGTGCACAAGTCAATTCATATGTGCACTGGTCAATTCATATGTGCACTGGTCAATTCATATGTGCACAAGTCAATTCATTTGTGCACAAGTCATTTCATTTGTATACAAGTCAATTCATATGTGCACTGGTCAGTTCATATGTGCACAGGTTCAGTCATATGTGCATAGATCAATTCACACTTGCACAAGTCAATTCATATGTGTACAGGTCAGTTCACACATGCACAGGCCAGTTCATATATAAATATAAATATAAATATATCATATATAAATATTTCATATATAAATATATTGTCTGCTCCTAATACTGTATTGAATTCTGTATTTTATTATATTTTTCCTTTATTCTTTGTATTTTCTTCTTTTGTTATATTTTATACCTACTGCACCTTTACACCGAAGCAAATTCCTAGTCTGTGAATCATGTTCATTGACAATGGCAATAAAACTGATTCTGATTCTGATATGTGCACAGGATATTTCACACTTGCACAGGTCAATTCATATATCCACAGGTCAATTCACACATGCACAGGACATGTCTGTTACATTAAAAAACAGTAGATGTAATTTGTTTAATTCAATCCACCAAATCTGTTTTTTTGAGTGTGTGTGAATTGATCTGTCAATCTGTGGAATGTCCTGTGCACCTGTGAATCTTCCTGTGCATGCATGAATTTTGTTCTGAAATGTTCTCAATTGTGAATTGTTCTGTGTGCATTTGTGATTACTGAGACACTTCTAGCTTCATAGCAGTTGAGCATCCAGCGATTACTTGCTGAAAATTTAACAAGAACACGTCCACTGGTTGTGAAAACACACACATATTTACTCACACACACATGTTTGTTTTTTATCCTCATGGGGACTTTGTTCCAATTTTGATAAAAAAAAAGTCAAACTTTTGGGAATAAATTCAATTCTGAGAAAAAAAAGAACTATAGGAAATAATGCATACTCACTGTTGCCACACTGTGGCCCTAATTTAATCCTCTTCAATATGAAAGCCATGAAACTGAAACATTGCAAAATGTGATTTAATATGACTCTTTGATAAACAGGCCTAAACAGGTCAATTATTTTCAAAAATTTTATAAAGGAACCAAGTGTAAATACAGGACCAGCTAAGAAAAGAACACATGTAAACAGTCAGAATTTACAGTTATTTCAGCAGAATCTGTGTGCGATTGTTCATTTTGATGTGAATGCTCAGAAGCTGAACTGCTCCTCTRCTGACACACAGAATACTCTTGAACTTAGCAGGTGATCTGTGGGAACTAGAAGAACATTTTACCTCTGCTTGCTTGGCGTTTGGAGGGGGAGTTGTTCTGGAAGCAGAGCTCCTCTCTGCTGGGAATGATTCATGTCACGATTATTAGAGGTAAACGGTGGGAGGAGAACAGGAATAACTTAGAAAAAAAGAGATGCATGTAGGGAAAGCAGGAGTTTTGTCTCTATTAAAAGTGAAAAGCGGTGAGCCAGTAGGAAGCAAACACTCTGTCTAATGAAAACACACACCATTACCTTACATAAGAGGTGTGCGCACGCACACACACACAAGTTGGGGGTAACTCCACAGGGTGTTTACTGTGTGAGACACAGCACGTTTGAYAAAATGAGGCAACATCTATGTGGAACCGAGTTTATTTATTGCCGTGTTGCAGTTTTCCACCTGAGCTGGCCGTCTCATACAGGATTGTTACCACTTGTCGCCTCAGATTTGAGTGGGTTCAAAAATGATTTTAAATGAGTGCAAGTCTATTTCCATTTGCTTCTTACATGTCAAGAGGCTGCAATGTTCTGCACRCCCCCCGCGGCGGTTTGATCAATCAGTTTGGGTTCCACAGATGTGAGTCCCTGCATGACGGGAAAAATATTTTCCAGTGGACTGGAAGTGGAGAGCCACTGGTTATCCCTGAATGATCAGTGATGAGTTGYATCTCCTACTGCAAACATTTACTTGTTGCATGGCTTTTCACTGAATAGTTTAGACATTTTGAGGTGGGTTCTGTGAAAAGGTGATGAGTAATTAGTATTCTACCTGCTGAAGGTAGTTCCTTGAGTAATATCAGTTGGAGAAACAATAATAAATTGACTGCATTGACAATGCAATGTGACAATTGTCGCTCATTATATAATATTTTCAAAGTAAAAGCCTTTTTTTGTGTTTATTTTTAGGGTCAGTTAGCTTTAGACATCCTGAATCAGGTTGACTCCATTTTTTAGTTTTAGATAGAAAAATTATTCTCTGAGTTTTATTATAATCCATTCAGTGATTCATGAAATATTTTGCTAATAAGCAGAGTTGACTCCAGTTTTTAATGCTTTTAATCACTTATTGTGCACAATGTGTAGCACTTCCAGTATTTGTAGAGGGTGATTCTCAGCTACCGCACCAAATTTTACCTCAGTATATGATAAAAATGTTTTTGCGTTTCTCCCATTTTTGTGTTTTCAATAGTCATCTGGCTATAAAGATAATCTTGAGATGATCAGATGTATAACGATTATGTTGGTATTAATGTCCATCCAGTGATTTATTAGACATTTTGCAAACAGATAGATAGTGTTGCCTTCAGTAGATACTGTAAAAGCAAAGTTTTAAACAGGTCATGTTTGCGCTCGGAGCATTGGGAATAACTACCTCAAATTTCAGCTCAAGGTCTGTTATACTGTCTGATTGAATAAGATCTATAAGTTGGATAAGATCAGTTAACTGTGGCAGCCAAATTAAATTTGAATCACACAAAAAGTTAATCAGTTGTAGATGTGCATCCAATAAATACTTTCTAAGAGTTTTAATAAAACCTGTCTTGTCTGTGGTTAATGAGATATTTTGCTAACGGACAGGCAAGTTAACAAATGCAAGCATGCACGTACATAGGCAAAACATTAATGCCTGCCTTTTAGGAAAAGGGGCTTATAAGGAAACGATTTTGTTTCTATCCCTGCAGCTAATCCTGTAAAATTAAATCAAACCCTCTTCATATATCCACCACTAGATGGCGCCACTACCCAAACACACAGATTCACAACAAGCCCATGTACTCTCGCAGGTGACAAGGATGGCTGCAGGTGATTCCACTGTCTGAGCTTTACTCCACAGTATCAGATTTGCATCAGAATGAGGCAGACAATGAAATGGTGTGATGATGATGCACCAGTGTGAGTGTTTGATTGCAGACTGTGTGAGTGCCAGAAAATGCATTAGCTGTGAGTGAGACAGAGGAAGCCAGTAGCAGTCAATGCCTCTTTGCCTCAGCAGGCGGGCTGTCTGAGATACTATTTCCTCTTCTTGCTTTGGATTTGGTCCAACTTGGACGCCGCTCACATCCCATTCAGGGTGCTGGAAGAGAAAATGAACTCCTACCACCACCAATAGTCCCATCACTTCCCAATTTGGAGAGGAGGTCATTAATTTCCCAATAGACAAAAAAAAAAAAAAAGCCTCATAAAAATGAGCGACAGCCTGTTGCTGTGAATGAGAGCTAATTAAAATGCACTCAGTTCACAGTGACAGCATTTTTATGCTTTTACTCAGCCTGTATAAACAAACCAACAGAGTTGCACTCTCATAAACCCTATTTCGTGCTGCGCTCATGCCCCGTGTACGTGCTGGTGGTGCTCGGCGCCGCCACATTGATCTGACCTTGAAATGGGAAGGGTAGATGCACGCAGAGCCGATGGAGCCTGATCTCCAGAGCCTGCTGCTCGAAGTGGGTCCTGATAGAGAGCTGCAGAAATGTCTCCCGCAGTGTGGATTTTAGACATAACCTTTCCCCAAATAACAATAAATAAATAAAACACAAAAGATTTGACAGGTAGTGTTAAGCATCCAGAGTTTAACCTAATTTTCTATGCCTTTTGTTCCTAATAAGAAGTAATGCTTCAGTAAAAAGTAAAAAGATGAAAAATTAGGTTAGACCTCATATCAGGATTACAGGGAGGAAACATAGTACTGTATGGTACTTTAATTCATTTATTCATCCAAAATTTTTACCAGCTTTTTTCTTTTCTGAATTGTGGGGTTCACTTGTGCATAMATCCAGCAGTAACTGTGTGAGAGGTGAAGGACACCTTCACAAGGTCACAAATCCATTAAAGGATCCATGGAGAAAACTTTTCACACTCTCATTAGCTGCATTTCCATTGACCATAAAAATGCACAAATTAGAATTTCTAAAATAAATTTGCTCAATGGAAACATGTCAATTTCGAAAAAAATGTGTTTTTCAACAAAACGTTTTTGCGCTAGGATGGTATTTAGGCCATATCGAAATTAGTGTTTTTCGCAAAACTGCAATGGAAACACTTTTTTCACATCACGGGAGTCACGTGATCAACAACCGGCTGTTTCTACTGGCGAAAAAGACGATGACGAAGAAGATAACAGGAAGTAGAAGTAGTAGTAATATCACAGAAGTAGTATAAAATACTAAATTCACCGACTACAATTTCCCAAAAACACAGCATACGTAGCCACTCCCAAGTACGGGCTTGTCACTGGAAAGCCTCGATAAAAGATGCCGACGTCTCCTCTGATGATGAACGCTAGTGCCGCGTAACAATTTGCTGTGTTTACATCCATTGCCACCATGTTTGTAATGACTTATCGTGAGAACAACCGTATTCATGCATGACTTTAATAGCATTTCTTACTTAATGGAAACACCGCAGTTGCAAAAATGTGTTTTTTCGACATTAACAGAATATCGACAAAGTTCTGCGCACATTTGCAATGGAAACACAGCTACTAATACCTAGGAACAATAGAGTTCCCAATGACCCTAACAAGCATGTTTTGGGGTTACGGGAGGAAAACGGAGTACCCAAAACAAAACATTCTCACTTTGTGGCTTTATTTCTCAGAATTTGCTAAAGAACAACGAACATACACAATACACATGCCCAATATTATAAGCAATAAAGGGGAACACACATGTTCAACTCAAACTTGTCAGCCAGGACAATGAAGATGCATCTTATTTATAAAAACGGACATCATGCAGTCCTAAACTTAGTAGACTATTAAACTTGTGCAAACGAGTGTTTATATGCACCAGGCTTTTATTCAGAACAGAAGCACTGACATGCRTAGTTGCTAACTCCAACCGGCCCRAAAAAATAAAAATAAAAATAAAAACACAGAGAAGAGTTTTACTTCATCATGAAAGTAAACAGCTTCTGAGCTCAGAATGGACCTGCAACAGCTTTTAATGGTGGAGATGTTACTCCCTGGTTAAGCTACAGGTGACAAACAGACTTTTTTTATTTTTTTATTTTTTTTGCGAAGCAGCGCAGGCTGTCTTCCTTCTTTACTGAATGAGAGGAGGAAATGTTCTGTGCTGCTGTGTGCACGTGTGTGTAACAGCACTGCTGTCCCTCCCTCCACTCTGCATTCTAAATGACCGACAGACCACCGACTAACATTTTCGTCCAGTCTCGKCAACGAAAACACGCACGTTTCATCATGTCTTCRTCATCAAAGAGCTATGTTTATTTCGTTAGCGTCTCATTATCGTTATGAAAAAAGGGGGCGTTAACGAACATATTTTGCCATCGTTAACGAAAACAACACTGCTCTCTCTCTCTCTCTCTCTCTCTCTCTCTCTCTCTCTCTCTCAACTAACTGAACAATATCTGAACACCAATAAAATTCACAGTACGCAGGGTATTTTTGTTTTTGCAGAATCCTCCCTGCTTTACCACAAATTTTGATTGGATTTTTAAAAATATCTTTGGGAAATATTTGGTACAAGAGCATGTATCGTCCCTAGAAGCATGTTATTTGTTTCATGTCAGTAGGTAGACATGGGCACAGATAATGTGCTGCTGTATGTGGAAAACATCCTCATGAATATGGGAATCAGTTAGGCCACCCTGCAACTACTGTCTGATTGATATGTAGGAG
>NW_013952629.1:768720-774499 GCF_001266775.1 Austrofundulus limnaeus
ACCCGCGACCATGGAGATATAAACAGCTTTTTATAAGGTAAAAATAATAAAACAAGGTCTTTGTCTGCAATGATTAGACATGTTTTTTATTATTGTCATTAGTGATTATCTCAATTTTGGCTAAAAGAAATGACAAAACCCTACACACTGTGCCTTTTAGAGGGATATTGTTATGATCCCRGCAGTGTTGTTGGGTTTTCTCCTACAAATGTCACTTCATGTTCCAACCAAAGCTAAAAAATTGGCTTTTGTTGACATAGCYGTGTGACAAAAATTGTGTTGTTTTATTCTCATTGTAGCGTCATCCCCCTTCTTGACAAGACTTAAACCAAACCTTTTTTTCATTTGTACGTAGGTGTCAGAAGTTCATATTAATGCTGAAAAGCAAGAGTGTCATTTTGCTTCAATTGCTATGCTTACAGAAGTTGTCTGCTGTCTGTGCGAGCAACATGGATCGCTTTGAGGAGCAGTTAGCTAAGGCAGTTTCAAAGTATGTCCATCTGTATGATATGTCCAGATACACTTATAAAGGTGGATAAATGGCCGAAAACTTGGGGATCAAGATAGCACAGACATTGCGCATGGAGTAGTCTGTCTGCTGAAAAGTTTAGTGTCCCCTTTGTGACAGATTTATCAAATGGCAGCTGCAGGGACAAACTCCTCAACAAGAAAAGTTGCTATTGGTTGTCCTAAAAGCTGCTAAAAGTCAATAAAGTCGTCAGTCCCTAATTTGCATATTTGGATATTTGCTGATAATTGCGACTGAAACTGTAGGTTAGATGTAGCATAGCAATGTTTAAGAGAAAAAAATGTAACAAAAAACACTAAATATGTTTAGAACTAAATTACTGAAAGAAATAATTTCATGACTTTAAAGGAGGATATTATGCAAAAGCGACTTTATTGAGCTTTATATCATGTTAAAATGTCATTTCCTCATCAAAACATACCCAGAGAGTTGCTTTGACTCATTCATGCATGTTTGAGAAATCCTTGAATCAACTGTGGTAGCCACGTGTAGCTGCCAAAACGCTTGCTTGTAAAAAGTACCATCTAACTAACCTTYTTCCTGGATATTCCCATAATGCAAAGAGAATTGAATTTCTTTGTCTAAGTCTCCGGACAGCATGTAACATCATCATTTCTAGTTGATATGACAATTACAACTTGCCTGACAGCAACACATTCCTGAAAACTTCCTGTTTGCTACAGCCATGCATATGGTCAATGTCTGATGTAATTACGCTTTGCATAGCCTGGTTGATTTGCTCCAAACCAGTAGATAGAAAACACACCTAATTCGCTTATTTATTTAGGGTAGCATACTGGGCCCATATGTTTCCCTATTATACGTAAATGACCTTCCAAAAATATTGAAGTATTCAAATATTTTAATATATGCTGATGATACTGTTCTTTTTTGTCTGATTTCAATATTGAATCTATTAATAGTCAGTTACAAGCAGATCTTCAGACATTTCATAGTTGGCTTCAAGATAATCTTTTGTCAATTAATGTTAAAAAAAACTGTGTGCATGTATTTTTCGTCACCCAGGAGACATTTCAATATAACAAATCAACTCACTTCTTTAAACAACCCCCTTGATATTGTCACTACCTACAAATATCTTGGAATTACTTTGGATTCTCATTTGACTTATCATGATCATGTACAAGTCTTAACCACTACGTAAGTTGAAACAGAAATTATAAGTTTTTTTCAAAAATTAGATCCAATCTGACATCTTCTGTTTCAAATATCTATCTTCATGCCATTATACTYTCAACCATGTCGTACTGTTTACCTGTTTGGTCTCTTACAAGAAATGAAATTTTAGAACCCATAGTTAGGCTCTACAACAGGGCCTACAAAATTCATAAAAAACTTCCTGGTTGGACTCATCACTGTACAGTTCTTTCATTGTCTGATGCCTTGACTTTTCAGAATKATGTTTTGTATAGTGGTATTAATTTATATTTTCAGATCTTCCAAGGTGCCAATTATGGAACTCTCTGTGCATTGCTGCCCAAATCAAATTCTGGAAGTAGTTATTCAACTAGATCTGTTACAAAAGGACAACTGATATTACCAACTTTTAAAAACTGTTACGGCCAGAGGTCTTTCTTGTATGTTTATACTAAAGCATGGAATGACATTCCTCAAAACATAAAGTCCATTTCAAAACTACAGCCCTTTAAGAAGAATCTTGTCTGCCATCTGCTGGACACTTTTTGTTGTGCTCATATTTAGACATCCGATTTTGCAAATGCTGCCTTTTTGAAATTTGGTATGCTTGTTTGTCTTTGTGTCTATGGTGTATAATGATATGATTGTGATGCTGTAATTCTGAGTGTTTTATGTGCTGCAGAACAGGAACCTGCTGTAAAACAGCAATTATGCTGAGTCGGGCTTGGTTTTTAATAATCTTTTCCTGTTAAATAAATAAATCAAATCAATTTATTTTTCTGTTTCGTGACATTTTAAAAGTTCGTTCCAAATTCAGGGGGAGGGGTTCACAACATCACTTGATGCTGGCTGATGATTGTGCAGTCGCTATWGTCTCCAATAACACAGAAATATGTTGGTAGATCTGTTGCTAGTCGCTTCTTGGAAAAAAGTTATCAAATCCTTAAATCTAGCAACAAAACTGCTAAATTGCCCAGCACTTCCCAGCATGAAGAATCACACGATATGGTATGTACTGTAGAGAAAGGAGTTTCCCAGGATCTCTGTGCTGTGTGTCTCGTGCTGTGTGTGAAAACAAATCTGGCAACCATGTACCAAGTGCTCAGCTTTGTATGTAGTATGAAAAAATACTTTGTCCTTTTTTTCCCCCTCTAAGGTCCTTTCTCCCTGTCTTTTAAAGGATTTTCTGCTTGGCATCAACAATCTAACATAACTGTATTCATTACCWGCAATATTCTTCATATTTCTAACCACTCATTGCAAGATTCTAATTGCTCTAGTTGGGCAACAGTCAACTCTCAGTCTAGTATTTTTCCTCATGTGTTGTGAAATATTTTTTGAGTCTCTTCTTACTGTTTTAAATCTTGTCTTCTGTGCTCTAAGACTGCAGTGACTGGCACTGCTGCCAGCCTCCCTTGTCTCCATCAGTCAACCTAAACTCTTCATTCAAGCAAATTGGGAGCATCAATCAACCCACACCCAGCGAGCTTAAATGCTTTGTTCACTCTAAATTGGAAGGAGAAAAATACAAAGTCAGCTGAGGTCAATGTTTACCATCCTATACATACAAAATGGGGAGCGATTAACATTTATATACTGTTAAGATGATGGGCTTGTGGAGCTAATCATTAAAAAAAYAGCTTGAGAATGCTGTCTGCAGATAAGCTGAGAGAGACAAACAGGGGTGCAAAAACAAAAATGGAAAAGAAGCTGCTGCCACAAGATTGTGACTGTGTATCAGTGATTTGTCCTTCTTTCCACTGCCCTGATTGTTGCTTTCCCTCAGTTTTACCTGATGTCCTTGTAGCTATATCAAATAGTTCAGATTACTGTCCACATAAGTTTTAACTAGTCTCAACTACAACATGAATGTCGTACAACTTAGTTCTTGTACAACTAAGCCTTGATCATTATTCTTCAGTGTTAAATTTAAAATAAAGCCAAATAGAACCTGATTTCAGCAAGCGTATCTTCTACACCAGTGTTTCCCAAAGTTGGGGTCGGGACCCAAAGTGGGGTCCTGAAAAGATTTTCTGAATTAATTACATTTTTGTCTTAGCTGTTACAAATGAGTGAGGTTAGTTTGTTTAAACTGGATAAATGTAGTATAAAAAATATTGTTACTATGCCCATGTTTTGTTGACCTGATACAAATGTTTCTCATCCAAAAATAGTTGGGGGCACAGGTCTCCGCTACTGTTATTTTGTGGGTCAAAAGCTGGAAACTTTGGGAACCATTGCACTTTGGTTCCCAAAGTTGGGCTTGGGACCCAATTATGGGTCATGAAGCACCTTGGATAATCTCCAGAAATCAATTTAAAGGGTAATAAAATAATTGCTGATGTAATATTTTCCCTAAAAGTATTAGAAAAACACAAAATAAGTAAAAATAAGTATTTATATTTGTGTATAAGCTGTTGAGATTGTCAAAAGCCTGTGTTTTTAGGGTTATTAACGAAGTTCGTGTACTCAGACCAGTAATATTTGGGGTCACAAGTTTTTGCCATGGATATTTTGTGGGCCAGAAGACAAAGAGTTTGGGAAGCACTGTTCCACACAACCAAAAACAAGTTAGACTTTGAAGCCAAAACATCAGTTGGAATGCCTCCGCCTGCCCTAGGCACATCTGCCTTTGAAAAAAGTGACAATTTTATATTACCAATCATCAGAAATGATCTTGACCTTTGACCATTTGATGCCCAAATCTAATCAGACTGAGTATTACCCCAATGGAGTTACAATGCCTATTTATAAGTATAAAGTTTCATTCAGGAGATACAGTATCTTGCACATGACCTCCCATGATGGACGGACACCGCACTTACACAGACAGTGAGAGAACAATATGTCTCCAGCATCAGTGGGTGGATGTATTGCTAGGTTACCCTGGGTGTATTTTTATTTTTTATTTTTTGGTGCTTGCACTGTTTCTGGAAGCAGTACAGACCCAAAATGAAGCATAAAAACATGTAAAAAAGTGAATTTTGCATAACAATTATTAACAATTATTTAACCACGCAAATCTCATTGAGATTGCATGTCAGKGGGGTTGGTTTGGCTGGGGATGGGGCCGGTGGCCCGTGGGAGTGGGTAGGCCAACCCAGCCTGGGTGTCTAGCGTGCTACTGTATATGTTCTGTGAATTGTCTGAATGATGGGGTGGGCGTAGTATTTCTTCTGGGGTGGGGCTGGGCAGATGGCCGTGGTGGCGGTGGCGGGCTGTGCAGGGTCAGCTGGCTGGCCCCTTTGTTGTGGCGGGGGCTCGCTCTTGGTCCCTCCTTGTACTGTTGGCGGCTGGGTGTGCGCTCTTGGCTAGATCATTCTTGCTGGGGTTCRGTAGCTTCTATGGGCTGCCGGTTGGCAGTGGGGCTGGGGGTCGGGTCTTGGGGGTCTGTGCGGCTCTGGGGCGTCTGTTGGTCCCGGTTTCTGGCAGTCCTCTGGGCTCTGTCTGTCCGTGATCTGGTGTCTTCCGGGCCTGGCGGTCTGTCGGGAGGAGGAGGTCTTGGGGGCCTCAGTCCCTGGGTGGGTCTCGGGGAGTGGGGGAGCCTACTGGGGTCAGTGGGGGAGCTTGCCCCCTGTAGGAGCATTCTTGCTTCCTCAGTTTTTTCCTCCCTATCCCCCACCACAAACCTCCACCCTCGTCATTTTTCAACTGCACTCATGTAGGGTTTTTGGGGCACAGGTGTGTTACAGTGGCAACAATTTTACATCTGTTTGCTGTGGCCACCTGGGCTCCAATTTTACTGTACACCTTAGACATTTACTCATAACCTCATAACATTTACACATAGGAACTTGGGAGTGGGCACTTATGCATGTAAGGGGCGGGATGGGACAGTCTCGCCACTGATGCCTGTACCCACTCACATTGTTTGCTTTTAAACATTTAGGGTTAGGGTTAGAGTTGGGGTGGAGGGGAAACTGGCAAAGTGCTGGCCTCTGCCCTGTCATTTTCCYCATTTTAATTGCATTATAGAACATCACGCATCAACAGTACATCTGAGGGTGGGGGTGTGTGTGTCGGGGTCTTTTTCACTCCCCCGTTCCCCATTGGCCGTCTGGGGATGGGGTCCTGGGTGTGTGTGTGTGTGTG